>NC_134575.1:23965849-24090849 GCF_050947875.1 Dermacentor variabilis | reverse complement strand
TGGGAACGAAACATAGGGGAATTCGGATCGCCAATAGACAACCCGAAGTGATCAGAAAGAATGTGAGAGAGACAGACGGTGGTAAAAGGGTTGCAAACGATGGAAACAAAAAAAGTTCATGGAGATTTACAAAGTTGGCACGAAAGAAATTTAGAGACAAAAATGAAACAGATCGCAGCCACTGTGGTAATTGGTGTTACGCAAAGTCTTTTGCTGGTAGCTGACTGCACAACATAGCTTAGGATTGCGCAAAGCGTTACTAAGAGGTAGACCAACGCGTTTGCGTAAGACGAACAGCTAGCTACACGAATGACGCATGTGTGTGTGTGAAGGCAGCAGAAAGACGAAGGTGACGACAACCTTGCGGCAAACGGACTGTTGGGTTTTACATGGGTACTGGACGAGCGTGATCGACTGAAACATCGACTTTGACGTCATCAGCGACTACGTGTTATAATTGGTACGTCGTGCCTATGGGCCACGCGGTTTATGCTAAATCTACGATGGGCATTTGCCCTCTGGCAATTAAACGGGTTAAGGGATAAGAAAAGAGCAGATTGCGTGAGGGAGCAAATGCGAGTTTATGACATCTTAGTTGAAATCAAAAAAAGAAATGGGGGGCATGGGCTGGACATATAATGAGGAGGGAAGATAACCGATGGTCATGAAGGGTTGCGGACTGCATTCCAAGGGAAGGGAAGCGTAGCAGGGGCGGCAGCAAATTAGGTGGGCGGAAGAGATTAAGAAGTTTGCAGGGACAACATGGCCACAATTAGTACAAGACTGGGGCAGTTGGAGAAGCATGGGAGAGGTCTTTGCCCTGCAGTGGGCGTAACCAAGCTGCTACTGCTGCTGATGATGATAATGATGACTGAAACGTTAAAGCCAGTTGGGCATGGGCGGATTATAAAGGTGGTACAGCGTTGAAAACTTTCTAAGTCGCGTTGCTGCTACGAGAAAAGTACTGGGGAATGCGGGCACACCACGGAGACGGGGTGGGAGCAGTCCTAACACATGTAGCGTCTCAAAACACGAGCTGTCACAAGGAAAGAACACGAGAAACTGGCACCATACGGATGCACCAAATATCTCAAAGAGCTAGCCGGCTTTGGCTCAAAAGGAGTACGCGTGCGATCATGACCTAGTGGTTAGAGCATTGGGCTGCTGTACTCGAAGGCAGAGGGTGGATTTGACTGCCAGTCAGGCATGCTTTCTTTTTAATTACAGAGGTTCCAAGTGTCTTGTAAGAGGCAAAAAGTGCTTCCCGTTAAAATTTGCACTGTAGCACAGAAAGCAGTGCTTTGATACCTGTGGCCCGAGCTGGCAGGTTGAGGACAGAGAACATACCAGAGTGAATATTCAGAACACAAAGGGGCATACGTCTGCTGCAGCTAAAGTCTGGAGATGACTCAACCCACCATAATGGAACGCCAGGATACTCACCCAGCAAAGACCATGGGAACGTCTACCTTCCAGAAACGCTGGGATGCAAAGTTGAAAGAAGCATTAACTGGCCAGCGGTTCAGATAAGCGAGAGAGAGAGGGGGACTGACTGTTGAAGCCCAGCTGAGTCCCTGGTGTTTGAATGATAGCATTTGTTTTGACCTACCATTGTGCTTGATGTTGGCCGTAAGGAGCGTTCAAGAGAGATAGAAAGGGGTATATGGAAGCGAGGGATGTTAACCAGCCAGGAGTCCGGTTGGCTACCCTACGCTGGGGGAAGGGAGAAGGGGAAGAGAGAAGGAAGGGAGAGAGGGTATAGAGACGTGCACGGATAGTACTTGAGTCAAAGCCGCTCGTGCAAACCATCCGTTCTCAGAAAGCACAAAAGTGCCTTCACTGCCTTCTGAGCCGAGGATTGGTGGGGACGGTGCTCTAGTACTGTCTGCACACTCAGAGGACGATCATCTAGTTCCCTCAATGTGTTGGGCAAAGATTGTCTTTGTGCTTGAAATAGAGGACCGTGGCACAATAAGTGATCAATGTTATCCTCGTATCATCAAACATCACATGCATGACTATCAGCCATTCCATTTAGTGCTGTTAAGCTTTCGTGAAGGCAACTCCTAGCCACAACCGACACAGAAGAGACGCTTCGCATCGGTGCAGTCCGGCCGGAGGTCTGAGTTGCAGTGAAGGGTTTAGTATGTGCAGTCTGGTGTGTCTTGTATGTGCAGTATTGCACTCTGCTGAGGAGAGCGTGCGTGTTAGAATGCGAAGTTGTCTCGCAGCGTCCGTCCTTGAGAGATAGATGGGGACGCAGCGGTCTTTTTTGTTTTACGTCCGAGTTGCCTTATCTGCGTCATCATTTCCAATGATACCGCAATGACCTAGTACCGATTTGAAATAGGTATCATAGCCTTTTTCTCTCAAGCGATACGAGTTCAACGATTTCAAACGTGAGCTCATCGTGAGTTCCATGGAAGTGAGACGTCAGTAGAAAGCATCATTATACATTACAGTCGACATTTATACGTGTGCACAGTATCAAAACAGCGTACAAACCAAATAGCAGATTTTGTGACTATGTCGTGTTATACAACCAGCGGTAAAAGAGGGCGCAGTTACCCTATTTGCGGCCTGTGGCTATAAAGATAATGAAGAAAATGTTAGTGAGTGTGAGTCCGAGAGTAATAATTAGACATGACTTGGAGTACTGGTGGCGCAAATGCAGGAAACACATAACATGAATAGACATAAGTACTTAGTCTAACAAATCTTCTTGGTGTGCTATCAGGAAGAATGGGTCTTAAGCGCCCGCAATAAGTGTCAAATAAAGCAAAAAGAAAAAAGAAAAGAGCAACGACCTCATTTGAAATGGAATGGTCCATTGCTCACATTATCCTTCCATCTATCTATTCACTGAGGTAACGGGACGGGTCGAGTGCCGTGCGGGGTAACTTTCTATAATACGGCGATGATCCTGACTGAGCAGCTCTAAACTCCCAAGCTCAGGGAGCTGAAGAAGCCTCGACGGTCCTGCGTGCGAGGCAGCAATTTTCGATCACGACACGCAGTATTCCCCCTGTCGGTGGCGGCGTCTGCTGCCGACGGTCTATTGGCGGGAGGGTCTTCCGGCATGAGGTAGCGGCCGAACAGCAGGGGGGCCTGCCGGGCGAACGCGCAAACTTCGCGTGCCGTACAGCCTCGCAGGCACACGCCACGTCTTCGAGCCCGTTTCAGGCCGAGGATGGGGCCGACCGGCAGTTTGCCTTTCCAAGGCCGGCAGAGCTGCTTTGCGGCTGCTGCCTTGATCCTGATCCCCGCGTTTATTAGCAGCGCGTGTGAGAAGCAGTCACATTTAAGGTGATTCCGAACGCGTCGGCCATCGTGCCGACTGGTACCGAGCGCGGCAAGGACGGCGTGCGCCACCGAGTGCGCCGGCGAGCAGGTGAACGCGGAAATGAGGTCGGCAAGGTGGGAGGCAAAGGACGCGACGATCTATGGCCGCGAATGAAGGGGGATCGTTGCGAGAAGCGCTGGTAACAGTTCGGGAAAACAAAGTACGCACGGCAGTCGGGCTTGTTGTGTATTACCGACGTGCATACCGCGGGAGCTCAGTGCCATGAAGGAGGTGGCCAATGCGGTATGAGACTTCGTGCGATCCGAATATCGGCGGGGCGGCGGAACGCGCAAAAGAAAGAAACAAACGAAATTTCTTTTTCCCCCGAGTTATTCGTGCACGCTAATGAACTCGAGGCGGTGAAAAAAAAAAGATATCTGTATCAACTACTACAGTACGCCATTTCTCAAAGACAGTGCGTTGTGCGGGACGTTAGAGAGCCGTCAGTTAAATGGCATACTTCTTTTCAATTTGCTCGCGGTCGATATCACCTCGTATTTTAAACAGAGCGATGAAGGTGTTTCTATTTTACTCCCTTTGCCTGTCTCCATCTGTTGCTCATTCGGGCTGTTTCTGTCTCTGTCTATAGCTATTTGCTGCAGAACGCGAGGTCACTGGTTCGTGGTTCGTTTCACGAACCGGCGCCTGCCGTATTCCGACTCCATCGGAATGCGAATACGCCAGCGAACTTCAATTTTGCACGCGCGTTCATGAACCACAGGTCGTGGAAATTGATTCGAAGTCATCCCACCGTGGTTTATAGCTAACTCGTAGAAGCGGCGTAGCCTTACGACATTTAACTGCCTCCAATCATTTTTGAAGCAGTACTTACTTAGC
This sequence comes from Dermacentor variabilis, assembly GCF_050947875.1. Taxonomy (NCBI): domain Eukaryota; kingdom Metazoa; phylum Arthropoda; class Arachnida; order Ixodida; family Ixodidae; genus Dermacentor; species Dermacentor variabilis. The sequence continues at coordinate 24,086,669 of NC_134575.1, read as the reverse complement.
TTCGAACAAATTTGCGCTCTCATAACTACGAACGAGGGCGTCTTAAAATCCGCTTCGGAAGCTAACATTGCGGTATCTGCGAGGACATGGACGCGATAACTCGTGATACACACCGCAATCCGCTCGCCTGAGTTGACGAATAAGCGCTCTTATTAAAAACCGTCGCAGATGTATTGTGAACGTCCGAGCTACTCATACAACAAAGAAAGCGAAGCTGTAGAAGTCCTATGGGGAACCAGCGCTTTAGGTTTAAACGGACACGCAGCGTCCCCTTGCGTACATCGCGCGCGTTCTTAAGAGAACAAAATGGATATCGGTGTAACAAATGGCTATCGGTGGTGCAATGGTGTCAAGGATTGGTGGTGAGGTAATTCGCACTCTCCGAACCGGAGGGGATGGGGTGACAACAAATCCACCCCGCGTGCGTTTAGTGAGGGTTCGACTGCTGACCGGCGATAAGGTCCACGCCTGATCGACCGTGAACCAGAGGCATGAGACGGGAGGCGACGTCGTACACACACATTCAATTTAATAAGATAAAATCATGCCCGAGACAATGGAAAACAAACATGCAAACTTCCAGTAGTGGGTCCTAGCTCGCGGAAGGCGTGCGGGTCACACAGCACACGCCCTGACGCCACTCGCGCGACACTAAGCCCACCACGTGGGAATCATTAACACTCGCGAAATACAATAAAATACGCGACACAAATGAAAAATATGCGCGACAATAAATGCGGCAAAGACTAAACTAACAGGACATATAAGAAACAACACTCGATGGATAATTAAACGAAAGATTAAACGCGATTAAAAAAAACACAGTCGGGCGGAAAGTTTTGAGAGCGGGCTGGAACACGAGGCTTAACTGTGGCGTGCTTGCCGAGATCCCGGTCTGAAGAGCGTCGGGCTGCTGGTACCTCGCTGCCGAAGATCCTGACGGACTTGCACCGTCTGTCGATCGAACGGCGAAGACTTCGGCCTGGAGGTCTCAGCCTGCCGACCACATCTTCAGCTGTCTCCCGGTGCACGGCCACGCTGCTCCGTCTTCCAAAACCGCTCTCCCGCTCGCCGAGCCGCCTCGTCCCTCCGCCGCGCTCCGGCGACCCACGTGATCAACCCGTCGGGCGCGTTCGGGGACAATGGGAAGCGCTCTCCCTCATCGCCGTGCAGCAGCGTTGCGGCTGCGGTGGCAATGTCGGCCCACTCGAGAGGGGCGCGGGCATGCACTCTGTGACAAATGGCCAGCGCAAAAGACAAAAAAGAAAGCTTGGATGCCGTCGTCCTTGCTGCCTGATTAATTGCTACAACCAGGAATTAACCGTTAAATAGCCCTACCATTCTATTATTCTATTATCATTCCATTAGCGCGGCCAGGGGCACATTGCTAGTGACCCAAGCAAGCGGACAGCTTGGGTCGCTAGGTCCGCGTAAGAAAGAGGCTGGACAGATAGACATATAAGCCCGAAATGACTGCAGTATATAGGCAAACAGTGCTATTCGAATTAAAACGAGAACGACTAGGAACGTGCTTATATTAAAAATACTATATAAAGCCAGTATTTTACCGGAAATGCTTTGGAGTAATATTATTTCCAGCGATGAGCGGTGTCTAGCGCCCGTTTCCCTCTTTCCGCAGTCGGTAACGCATAGGCTGGTTCGAAGACACGTGGTTCGAAGACCGCGCCGCCTAACGGCATTCGTTGTTCCTTATGCGCATGGACACTTAGAAATAGTTCGCTCATGCGATGTTTCCGTGGCCTGTATATATATATATATATACCTGATGCAAACAAGCAGCGCAATCGTTCTGACACGACCTGTTGTGACCTTTATGCTGAAAATGTACAGGACGGGGGCCATTCTCAAGCGTACGGTGGACGCGGGCACACGGCTTGACAAAGCGCTGCTGCGAAACGGAAAAAAAATGCGCGCTTTCATGTTTTGGCTTCCCATCGGGCTTCCCATCGTCGGCGTCTGTAATCGCACGCTGAGGGCAAATTCAGCCGATACCGGTTTGCGCCGGACCTGAATAGCACGGCATTGCTTCGCATCTTCACGGAGGACGCCGCGAGGGAAAGCTGAACGAAAGGAGAAAATGCAGTTGCTGCGCTCTAACTTCACCACGCGTGAAAGAGCCGCGGTCGGCTAGTCCAACTGAAAGATCCAGGCAGGATGGAGCGTGTTTGGTCCCTTGTATCCTCCTATATATGCGGTTCTCGTGGTACGGGATACGTGGCCTCCCCGTAGCCGGTTTATTCTTCTTATTACTCCATCTGATTGCGTAGTCAGCGCACCCTTCCGCGATTTCTTTTCTTCACTTCGGAATTCGCGGTTTGCTTATCTCAAGCGTCGAGGAAAGGATTACCTAATGCATCGACGTATCCATTACCAGTTCGTTTCGATAGCCCCCATTTCTTTAAAGTTGAGAAGAAAAGTAAGAATGGCGTGTCGTCCCGCTTCCGATACACGTGTATTGCTTTTCGCCTTTGTTTTCGTAAAGTTACGCGCAGTGCTCTCGATAAGGAAAGACGCTTCGCTTCTCCTTTTTTTTTTCTTTCGTCGCGGTCTCACGCGTACCACAGTGGCGTAACAGGAATGGTCCTAATTCCGCGTGCGTGAACTGGCACGTGACATACTAGCTTTATTTGCTAAGATTCTCCAAAGGAATGTTCCAGGATAGCGGATAAGGACAGCGCAAAAAATGCACCGACGATTACGATACCCCCCCTATTGCAAAATTTGAGCGCAGCTCTACATGTGTTTTCATTTCGAGATATAGTGGGCCAAGGAACTTGAGTGAGACTCGTCGAAGGCTTCAAGGTTTTCTATCCGACAGAACATGATGATGGTATGATGACGGCAAATCCTGTCATCATACCATGCAGCGCAGCTTTGCAGGTCAAGTTGATCGACTTTTGTGTGCCGGGTACCCGGCCACACTACTGTCGGCCATAGCTGAAAAGCTATTAAAGCAGCTAAAGAAGGATAGAGACACGGAAGCTCAGCAAAGAAATAGTGATCACAACAGGCCGGTAGTCATACCATATTTGCATAACGTCTCTCACAGATTACAAAAGATTGGCCGCAAGGGTAACCTAGAAGTAGTGTTTTCTGCGCCGGTTACGCTACGCAGGCTCTGTACTGTCGTAAACGCGTTCCATCTGAGCACTACTGTCTGTTCGACCATGCACAAGAAGCGCTTTCAGTCATGCGTTGTTCGAGTTGTTTATTCAATTCCACTATCATGCGGGAAGGTCAAATGGGTCGCTGCCTTCATGAAAGGCTAAAAGAACATAAATTCCTTGATAAATTCCCTGAATTTATCTCTTCGATGCATAAGGCGACATATAGATTCCATGAAGCTGTTACATTCGATTATTCACCCATGCTGTCAACTATCTGCTGATGATTACATCAGACATGCCAGTGCTCTTCCAACCAGACGTTGCCACTCTCTCAACCTAAAGCCTTTCTTTGCACGTACTAACAAGTTACAACACAGTTATTTCCCGAGAGTTGTCGAGTGCTGGAATGAATTACCCGGTTCTGTTCGTGAATTGACACCACGTGATTTTGTGGAAGCACTAAGATTGATTGCGATAAGATTGCTTCCCCTTGTTTTTTTTCTATTATCTATTATGTTCAACTGCCTTAGTTTCTGTTTCTTATGTTTACTGTACTCCACACCTGCAATAGCCCTGAATCGGGCTGCAGTATCTGAAAATAAATAAATAATAAATTACAATGTGCACCGGGCTGTATACAGGGACACTTAGGAATTCGGTGTCGCGACTGTGGATGTCAACCGAATTTTTATCGTTGTGAAGTGCCAAAAAAGGATCGATCACAACTTACGCGGGAGATCGTTGAAGCTGATCTCATAGCAAGGGCTGGCAGCCCGTGCGTTCGCGCGCCATCTTTGCGTCTGTCTCCACAGGAAGCAAGATTTCTTGATCAGTTTAACCGTGCATGACGAAATTGCGCGTTCTGTGACCCATGATGGTGTAGCCTTCTATCGGTGTGACGTTTTGCGAAGTATTGTGATGACTTGTCCTGGTGCTTTCTTGTAGTTATACGTTTCGTGCAACTCGCTAATAACCAGTTGGAAGTCAGCGCTCTGTTCCTTTATCTGGCCGGCTCGGCTTGTTTCTTCCTTTGCATGTTGCGCTGTACCAGTTCTAGAATACAATACCAACTCGCCCAATCCTCAACCTTAGTGAACTATATTTACGTAGTGTAGATAGAGAACAACCTTAGTGGAAAATTTTGAAAAAAGACTAGTGCATGCGTCACGAAAGGTTCACAAAAGTAGGCGTTTTTAATAGCGAAGCTGAAAAAACAAAAACGAAGACGTTGCTATCCTCGCTCGCCGGAAGTGACGCAAAACCCTGTCAACACGAGTCCTCGGCATCACCTCCGAGATATGGCACAGCCCGCGGCTGCCCGAGGAGCGTTGTAAAATCTCGGAGGCTGGGGCTTATGCCACCGCAGCTTACCGCTAACCACCAGGAGCACGCGTTGTCTGCTTAGACACTAATGATAAAGGCTGCTAGTAAATAAAATTAGACAATGACCAGCCCTGCAGCTTTGCCAAGACTGCCTCGGTATCGCACCTACAAATAGTAATTTATTACCGATTTAGCCAAAGTGAAACCTTCTTACAGTTGGCTCTTAAGCAGACCAAACACTGGTACAACCTGCGCCTGGCTCGAGCTCTTATCGCAGGAGTACCTTCTCGCGACGACACTTTCGGTAACGAGGACGGCAGCATGGCCTCTCTTCCTCACTTTGTCGCGCGCTCTACGCGTCGCAACGTCGACGTTACGTGTCGCACTTCTCGCCCTTCCTCTAAGAGGCTCTCGTTTAACTCGAGTGTCCGCCCAAACGAACAAAAGACCGCTTCCATAAAAACAAGGAAAAAGGCCCAGTGAGACCGGAAGTAGTGCCGCGAAGAAAGAGAGAGAGAGATTGGAAGGGAAAGTGGCGGGAACATAACTGTCTAAATTTAACTTCCTCGTTGTCGAAGGCACCCGGTTTTGTCCCCTCGCAGAGCGCCCGATAGAGAACGAGAATGAGAAAAAAAAATACAGCGTAGAAAGAAAGAAGGAAAGAAAGATAGAAAGAAAGAGAGGCGCTAGTCGCGCATTCAAAGGTGCACCGCCCTGAACGAGAGCTATGCGGGCCGTAGCGTCCGCCGTACGTGAAGTTCCTTTCACTCCCGTTTTAACGACGTCCTTGTAGGTTGGGCTTGAGGAAGGATGCTCGGTGTGGACGTCGCTTCTCTTTTATTGCCCGTGTACACTTTCAGAAAGAACGCGCCCCCTGAGGCTTGAAGCGCTTAAGCCCGTTGAGCTCTACGCTGAAAACCATTCGCGTTGAGGCACTTACGAGGGGATGGAACACGGGCGACACCTCTCGGCGTTCTGGCGAACTTAAAGAGAACGTGCGCACGGATGGTGCGACTCGAGCCCACGCGTGGGGTGGCCGACATTGCGACGGATCTCGAGGGCAATGTAAATCGCAGTGAACTTCCCGAGAGGCCATGCGAACGACTGTGCCTGCACAACTAGCTGGGAGCGCAACAGCGAACGTCGTACTTGTTAATCCGCGAACTATGCATTGGCTCGCCCAGACACGTCCTGTTGCAGGGCCCACCCTGGTGATGGGTAAATCCAGAAAAGAAAGCGGCAGTGACCTTTCTTTTTGTAGGCCTAATGTGTCTGCATCTGTGGTGCGTGTGCGTGTGGGCATGTGTGATACATGAATAAAGGAGCAGCATGAATTTGTTTACTCACCTCCGGATAGATGATTATAATGCACCCTATCATCCCGTTTGTCGATAGTTATATTAAACAAGCAAACAACCAACGTCGCTGTGAACCCTTATGCTTGAATCAATTGTTCTTATTTCGTACCACAAGAGCAGCTAGAGGAGAACATTTTCCTAATTTGCAAGTGCGCTTCACTGCACGGCACATTTGCCCACCTAATGAAGGCACCAGCCATTGCTAAAGCAAAGACAAAGTGCTCGCTACGCATGCTGGTGCTTGTCTCTCGCTCATGGTTTTATCGCAAGAAGAACGTCGACATTTTCCATGTTGTTCTCTCCCATTAAATGAATTCTTGTCAGCGCTCCCTCAACATTGCGCTTAAACTTTCTTTCTTTGTTGCCTATTGTATTGCTTTCTTGTATTATAGTTTATTATCCACTCCCGCTATAGCCCCACCAGGGGCTGCAGTATGTGTAAATAAATAAATAAATAAATAAATAAATAAATAATATATAGAGTTTGCAGAGACAACAGGACCACAATTAGCGCATGACAGGGGTAGTTGGAGAAGTGTGGGAGATACCTTTGCCCTGCATTGGCCGTAGCCAGGCTGTTGAGGATGATGATGATGACGATGATGATGATGACGACGTCGATGATGATGAATGCAGGCAACCAGTGCTTGTGCTCACTGTTTGCAAAGATGACTCCGCCGCCATTAGTTGGGCAAACTGGCTCGCAGGAAAGCTAGCTTTGCAATTATGAAAAGGGTCTATTGTAGGCTCCTAAAGCACAATTCTGCGAAGTACGCAACCCCTACCCATAGAGTCCGATAACCCTGGGCTTGCTGCGCAATTCGCGAAGCGGAGCGATATTTCATTGGGCGGGTCACCTGTGATCACTACCGCTTTGTGGTTGTCCTGCGCATGCGTGATCAGAAATGAGATTGACTGAAGTGAACATATCGCCCCAGTCATGCCTATATATGCCACTGATTTATAGGTGTGACTAAATCACATGTTGTGCACGAATGCAAACTGCTTACGACCAGCAAACGCTGTACAGTAATCGTAATTTTGACCACGCTCGATATTACTTTGCTTGATAGTGCACAGGGATAGTGCCGTGCGCTCTTGATATGCACCCGGTGCAAATCGTAATATTTAGTGAACGCGTTACTCCCGACGCCGGTACCGAGGGTGACTCAAGCGATTTCATAGGCCATAGCAGAACGGCACATGGGGGTTACATATTTATTTACTACTCTGCCACGCCTATACCCGTGTTCGAACTGTTGGAAGTGCAGGGAGCAACTGGACTCCAGGTTCTCAAGCTAGTTTCATTTGCGTGCCGCATCGTTCAGGAACCGGAAATGGCACGAAATACCCGCAGCATGTCGAAACAGATAAGAAAAATTGAAAGCGAGGATACCCTGACGTTCCGAAAAGGAAGCATTTGAGGTGGCTTTTAGGTGACACAGCGGGTCAGCTTGTAATCCGAGCCAATAAAATCAAACGTCCGTTTCCTCCAAATGAATGTAGGCCTCCTGCTGCGAAGAAAATGCGTGCGCAGCAGGAGGTCTAGATTTAGAACTGCACGGCACAAAGAAATGTTAATTGTTAGTCCCTTGAATTAAACATCAGGAGAGATCGATAAAGCAATCAAAGAAGATGCCACAAACAAGTGTGAACGAAACCACGAACTATATCCAGTAGATTTCAGTTTCGGCGATTGATAACAGCGAAAGAGCAAGCTTCCTCCAAAAAAAGAAAGAAAGAAAAAGTACTTAGGCCTGACCGGGATCGCTTAGTACGTGGGTGGCACGTATAAGGTATTGAAGAAGCCGCTGGAGCGGCCGTTCTTGGTGTTTAGCGCTTTCATTGTTTGCGTGCGACCTATACGCGGATGACAGATAGCTCAGCTTCCTCACGATTGCTTTCCCGGTGGGCTTGCGCGTAAGCGTCTAAATTTAGAAACGCGGAGATCTATACGCCAACGAATCAACGAATCGATGCCACCTGAGAGATTGCTTCCCACCAAGCCCAGATTAGTTTCAAAGAACGTGCCGGTCGAGGCCCATAAGACTCTCGAAAAGGGACGAGTCCTACGGAGACACGCTGTTTGTAGCGCGGCTCCGAACGTTTCTTTTCCGTTCACGGGACCCAGCTTGTAGCGACAAGCTGGTCCCTGAATGTGGGGGGTGGTTCTGGGGATGGTAATGCATCGGACATGGGTTAGCTGGCCGGAGTTAGTGGCTGCTATGGTCAGTCTCTTGAATCTGTGAAGAAACATGTCTATAAAGAGAAGCAAACGGGAATAGCTCAAACACTAGTTTAGATTGAGAAGGACAAACGGTATTGAGCCGGTTAGGGCGACGCGATGGTGGCCAACCGGGCGTGCCGTGATCTTTGCGTTTATTGATGGAAGGAGGCGAGAGAAGCGGCGGGCGGAACGGTGTCGGCGCGGCGTCCAGCCCGGCCTCGGACCCAGAGCGCGTTCTGTTCGATATGCTCGCGACTCGCTAATGGCAGGTTCCGTTTGCTTAGGGCAGATAACTAATTGTCTTAATTTTAAAGCAATCGGTTCCGAAAGAACGAAAACCACCGTCGAGGACGCCAGACGCACAGTTCGAAGGCACAAGATATAGTATAGCGGCTGGCACAGGACGATGGGTAATTGGAGATCGCTGGGGAAACGGGTGGTGTGATGAAATTGGGAAATTCGCAAGCGCAAGATATATAGCGGCGGCTGGCACAGGACTATCGGTAACTGGAGATCGCTGGGAGAGGACATAGTCCTTCCGTGGAAGGAAAATAAGCCCAAGTTGTTGATGATGATGATGGTGATGATTAGGATAATAAAGTTTTATGAAGTGGATTCACATCGTGACAAAAATATTCAGATGGAGAGCAACGCGTTCCAACGCACACGTTCACAGTTACGAAAGGGTGTACCGTATCTTTCAAAAACGAAGTATACGATCTGCGTGCGATACCAATGCTACTGCTGATGCTGAAAGTTGAGAGGCACGAGAGAACCGACTAAAATAACGGCCACGTGACGAGCGATTAAGCGGAAGATAATAAATGCCATGTTAAGATATATCAGTATGAATTAGACTGCGAACGAGCGTAGCAGATTTCCTCCTTGAAATCACGAGGGAGGAGGGGAATCCGGCCGGTGAAGCAAGGAAGACAAAGCGCAGTTGAGGACGGGGGATTGGAAAATGCGCTGAGATTATGATATTCTGCCGGCGTTGGGCACAGGCCGCTGGCTCAAGCACAGGGGCAATTGGAGACTCCTGGCTGAGACGTTCTTCCTGGTAGCGGATGTAAAATGGTGATCCCCGTGGCATCATCGGGCGTAAATGCTCCACCTAACCACTTCTATGCTTGTCAGGACCGTTCTAGAAGCACTCTCATACAGCGGCAGCTCATAAATGGTCATGGTGGCCACACCTAAATGCATGTGTCACTGCAGGTTTCCTATTACTTTTTGCTGTGTGACGCAAGCTGTGTTCGTATTGAACTGTGAGTTTCCATCTTCCATCGTTTTAGTAAACGGAGGGCACTAAAAATTTAGCACGGTAAAGCGCACCCAATGTTTGTGTGGTAGCGTGAACTGAAGATTTTTTGAGGTCTTCTTCGGTGGCAGCCATTGCTCTGTTGAAATAGCTCCCTTTACTTCTTTGACAGTAAATCGGAGTTAAACACAGTAGGCGATGTACGGTTATGTCTCAACGTAAACAGATTTACAATAGAAATTCCGTGCAAGGACATCTTAATGGGGCGGATGGTGCAGTTACATTAACATGCATAACTGAGCAAATAAGCACACACCACCATGTTTTGACCGGCCCACGTTCCCTTGTGCGGTTTGTGTTTCCTTGTGTAGTCCATCATGCAAACAGAAATGGCGTGCTGTTAGGTCATGCGTATAGTCGCCATGCAGGAAAACGGACGCTGGATGTTTTGGTGCACTCTCAATAACGACACTATCGGAGCAGAGGTGCGATGGTGAGCGAGATTGAGGAAGTTCAGCGCCGCGACTTGGCGGTGGGGTCCGAGACACAAATTTCGCGGTGACCTTGCGGACTGCATCGAGAACGAGGTTGCGTGCGTTGTGAACGCAGCACCAGCATTACGTGCTCGCTATCACTGGCCGCATGCGTGGCATTCACGAACGCGTGACTCCCGTGCCGTTCTCGTACGTGTTTTGCCTTGAGATTCACTACAGCTCGGGTCGAGCTCCAGAAGCAGCCTGCACGCATGCCACCTGCGGAGAGAGAGAGAGAGAGAGAGGGCACCGCTTTGCTGTTTATCTAGGCTGTGTACTGTCCTGCCACTCCCCTGGGTGTGGGCGACACATAAGCACAATCTTAAGCTCGGAGAAATAACTTCAGAGATACTTCTTGCAACCTACTGAGTTAGGCAGATAGTGCACCCTCTTTGACAGAACAGACATCCCTTGCTGTGCGACCTCGGACAAGAAGGTACTGAGAAAACTGTAAATTAGTGAAGCATCTGTCGTGTTACAATTGAACACATTTACGGTAGTCCTCTCCTTCGCACCCTTTAATTGCTCAAATTCACTCTGGGGAACCGAGAGCCTTCTTAAGTTAAGCAACGTAAGTTTCTGTGATTGCGAAGCTGCTGACAAAATCTGTGAAAGTTATTCAAAACGAAATCCCAAGGTCTCACAGAAAAAACAATGATAAAGGACTCAAGGTGGCGACAACCGCATGTACAACGACGACAGCACGAAGACGACGACAACCGAAAAAGGCACGACGGCGTCCACGTCGTAGCCATAAGTCGGAATTCTGGGTTGGTCAGAAGTAGAGCTTACTGTCGAGCGACGTCTTGCGTCAAGGAAGCACAAACTGGTGACAAAGATGATGATGATCATACCACTACAAACGCCGCAAAAGCTGGGTAAGGTCACCCACTCGTCCACACCGGCATTTTGTTACCCTCTCAACAGCTGCCTCTGTAAAACATCGGCGCCTAGACCTGTTATTAAGGTAACTGCACCAACGTTCGCGGTCTTACACACCCAACATTTTCTCTCAACTTTTATTGCACGTACTACAGCACTTGCAGCCGGTATCCTGAATCAATATTCCCCGCACACGCTGTGGTACAAGTGATGCCAGATGACGCAGTGGATGTCGAAGTGAGACAAAAACAAAACAAAGCTGACGAAGTGTGTAAAGTGTCGAACTATCAGCTACAGAGTGGATAAACTTTGTTGACACGAATAGGGTGTATCCAAATACGTTTAATCGAGGCTATTTGTGAACGGCACTGAATCATGGGAACCGCGCCCTGGTGTGTGCCGATTGCCCGCATGTTTGGTGTGTGGACACCCGCTGGAATGCAAGACCTTCGCTTCCGACTTCAAAGCTGTTGCAGTTTCGATGACCCTTGGAAATATCAACTCTTCCGGTATCCCTTCATTCTGTAATTTGAGGAAGGGAAGCAAACTTTTTTATATGAGTGAGCAGATGGTAGAATAATCCGACGTAGGCGGCGCTCCTAGTCCAGGATGTTGTGGCTCTGAGCCACGGAGTGCACCATGTCCACACAGTGTTCACTGTTTCCTGGTTTCCTCTTTCTATTCCTCCTTTCTCTTCTCCCCAGTGTAGGGCAGCAAACCAGACTCTTGTTGGTTTGACGTCCCCGCCTTTCCTCTCTTTCTCCCTCTCTTCAGGACTCAAACTTGTCCCACTGCTCCGCAATTGTTCCGGTGACGGGTGGTATCGACAGGCTGAGCCCACACTCCTATACCATGTGGCAGAGGGTATTGGGCGCAGAGCTGAAGGTGCAGTTCTGAGTGTGCCCAGTAGGATACGAGGCACACAGCAAGGTGCGGTGCGAGAATGCGCTGGTCTGTAGTTTCCGGAACATCACCACCCCTTCTCTGGTCAGCTTAGGGTGCAGGGGTGGTTAGGTCTTCATACCCAGTTTGCAGTGGTTCAGGATATTTGCGTATTCTTTTGGGACACCTTTGCGGGGTTCTACCAGGGCTCGTGAAGACAGCTGGATAGCCAGTGTAAGAGTTGTAGGATGATCTCACCCCTGGCATCCATTTGTAAGGTTTGGAGGTCGTAGGGAGGAACTTAGGAGGAACTTGGGAGGAACTAGGAGTACAGGATTTATTTCCATATTTACAATAAAACAAGAGATACATTTCGACAGTCCAGCATGACTCCAAAATGGAGCACGCAACACGAAGCATACAGCACATGAGCACAAAGCTCCAAGCACCAAGCACACCGCTTGTCGAGCGAGAGCGCGCTCTAGCAGCCGACAAACTGCTGCTTAAAAAGCCTCTGTCCTCCCTAGATCCCTAGGGGAGGGAAAACTGCTGTCCAACCTTAGTCCAATCGGACCGTCCACAGTCGTCGGGGCGTAGTCGACCCGCCTTTGAGGGGGAGGGCTCACACGCTCACATACGCACTTTGGATTCCCAGAACCCGAGTTGAGAGGGTCCTCGTAGCCAGGTGGTCACGCCTGACCCCAGCCGGCGCCTCTTAATTGCAGAGTTGACTTTCTCTGGTAGTCGCTACGAGTGTTAGCGGACTCTGACGAATCCTGGGGCCCGAGGAAAAATGTACCGCAAGGAACCCTTTTGTTAGAGAAGCTCTTTTTGCTGCAAATAGACCATGAAGGCCACGGTAAATCAACCAACAATACACGGTCCGCCAAACGTGGCCATCCATGCTGCCGTCGCCAACTCTCCGAAGAAGGCGCATGGTGGATTAACGTTGCCGTAGTCTCCAGTTCTCCGAAGGAAGTTCATGGTGTGCCGTGAACCATGCCATGTGCCAGAACAGCGTGTGCCACCCTGTTCTTGTATTTTGTATAGCGCCGGCCTATCTGACTTTCCTTGCTCTTCTCGGTCCTCTGCATGCCTTGCGTAGAGCTCTCGTCCGCCTCTTTCCCTTGCTGTATTCCGAATGCATGTTTCTTGGGACGTTGGCTACCGTGACATTCATCCACAGGGTTATAAGGAGCCGCTGTTTGCTGCTGGATTCGTCTTCGGCAGGATATCCCATTCTTCTTAGCGGGTCCTTGTCCGTGCTGGTGAGCTTGAGTCCCTCGATCTGACTGGTCTTGTGGGTCTCTTCTAGCTCTTCCAGAATATTGTGGATGCCCAGACTGGGTAGCTTCTCCGACGACGTCATCGGGGGAAGAAGCCCCAGTGCCAGCGTGCAAGTGTTTCTTTTTGGAGTGTTCAGTTTGCCACTGTCGCTCTTCTTGAGACCCAGTTAAGGTGTGCCGTTCGTCACTTTGCGTTATTGACCAAAAAGAAAAGCATGGGCTTAAGGGGCAGCAGGACATACCATTCGAGGAAAACACGAAGTTTGACGTCATTGAGTTGCATGAGTACGTATTATTATTTCTTTTGAACACATATACACAATTAAAAGGAGAGGGAAAGCGAGAATCAAGCTGGCAACTGCCACCGGAAGGGGAGCAACGCCTGCCTACTCTTCAGAAGGGAGGTGACAGCAACACAGAAATGGAAAATAGGAAGGAGGGGAGGAAAGAGGAAAGAAAGAGGAACAGGACAAATCTAAAGACTAAAGTAGAACACAGTACAGATAACATACAGTAGGGCCGGTCCCTGAAGGTCACGCTACTACACAATGTTGAAAAAATGGATTCGACGCCACATACGTGAACCTAAGTTAGTTATTTCTAGAAATGTAAGTAGGACGCGATGAGCCTGATCCCGTTTAGACGCACAACCACTGGGCCTGCGGTGTACAACACTCGACATGCGTCGAGTGTTGTGCACCGCAGGAAAGCAGATGATAGTTTCTAACTAGCGACATGCACTGCACACTGAAAGCGCGACACTGAAATATAAGGTGCTGAAGCGTCTCGCAGCAGCCACAAGACGTACACAATGGACTTGCCACACGTCCTTGTCTGTATAAACGTTCGTGCACGTTCACGCAGCCAACCCTCAGCTTGAGTAGTTGTGCTCTAACGCGTCGAGGCAAGCCTCGACCGCGAACACGGGGTGGGAACGTTCCATTTGCGACGCGCTGGTCTGGGTGCTGCTTGAGTAGGTGCATGCGTACGTAAACCACGTACATTACAGTAGTTCAATGTAGCCTTTCTGGAGGGCCTCCGGCTTCTCAGCCGCCGTGGCTCTGACGTTAAGACGCAAAGTCGCGAGTGCGGTACCACTTCGCGATGGAGGTGAAATACAAAGGGAGGTCGTGTACTTCGATTTATGTTCATTTCAATGAATCCGTCGGCGTACCAAATTAATCCGAAACTATCCACTATGATACTTGGCGTAGCCATGTTGCGACATAGTGGATATTATAACTGATTGTCTTAACGCAATGATTCAGTTATACATACACAGCCATCGGTCTTGGTATAGCAACTTCTCATGTGCTTCTTGTTTTATATCATTATTGTTGCTCCTCAGAAACATGTACAAAGGAATAGCCTTCACCGCTGTAAGTTGACCAAGTCTATTTCCTTTATGGCTTGGAAAATACAGCATAAGGTAACGATGACGGTAGGATGAAAGTTAAACAGCAGAAGCCCGGTACATGCGAGTCTCAATCCCTGCAAAGGATATTACTTCAAGCGGTAATTTCCAAATCACAAATGAGATGCAACCGGCCTAACTCTCTATTCTTCTGTCTTTCTTTTGTGTCATTTCAAAAAAACAAATATACAGTTTCTTCCTATAAAAATCTGCCTGGAACGAATTTAGAAAATGTCTAAACCTCATAGTATGCAATGTTCAGTGTCAGCCATGAAAATTATGTCAAAAACGAGAGCTGGGACAAGTGGATATGGTGGCCGATGCTAAATTGCGTAACTTTTTTCACATTCGGCTTACAGGCATATCGGACTGGCCCATTTAAGGTATTACGGCCCATCGATAGCGATAGGGCCAATTTGTACACCGATAACGCATCGTCGAAGGCCCGAGGCGAGGCTCAGGTGGTTCCACCAACCCCGAAATCCGGTCCGGATTGCGAATACCCCCAAATTTGAGAAACCCTGAGCAGCTCGTAACGCGGCTGCGGAATATTCCTTCCGCAGTGCGGTCCGGCACGCACGTACTCCGCAGAGTAGGCAGCAAAAGCATAGTGCGTGCGCGGCACCCCACACGCATCGCTCGTGGGTCCTGCGGCATCCCCTTCTCGATCGGACTAAAAAAGCACGCGCGGCCGGTGGGCAGAAGCAACAGCGATCTCGCCATATGGATCGCGCGCTTTTTTGGTGAGGCCTCGAAGAAGCGGTAGAGCCAGCGGTTGCTTGAGAAGAGAATGAGGGAAGGTAGATAAGAGAGACGCGCTTCAGTCCTTTTCCTTTTCTTTGTCGACTTGGTTCCTCCTGTACGATTCCGCGCTGAAATAAGTGGAAGTCTGCTGGCACATGTGGATGTCTATACTGTAAGGGTAAGCAATCGAAGATGCGCGGCGTTAGAAGAAGGAGGGAGAATGTGCGGCGATGATAGGCTTTCAGCGCCTCGGGATCCGCTTAGGAGTACCACGCGCGAGCGCAGAGGCTCAGCTACCGGAAGAAGTTTACGGATTGGGGGTTTATCCGGCGGCTATCGTCCGTGGCAGCAGGCGGACGCGAGGACGATCCCCTTTGTCGATATAGACACTCTGTTTCGAAGTATACTGACCTGAAACTGCTCGCGCGCCCGCAGGCCAACGAAGAAGCCACCGGCCGTGTGGTGCCGCGTGGTGATTTGGAAGTCGCGCGCGGGCCAAAGCCACCGCCTCTTTCTTTTTTCTTTCTCGTTTGGTTTATCGTGGCGTCGGGATTTAACGGTGTCTGGGCGCCGCTTTTCTTTCGGTTCAGTCAACGGAGCACGTGCACGTGTGATCTGTACCTCGAGGGGGTTGGGGGGGGGGGTTGTGCTGCTGCGACGAGGGAGGACGAAGCGGAAAGAAAGTGCAAAGAGGAGGTGGCCAGCCCGGAATACGGGGTTGAAGGGGACCGCGCTGAATTCGTCCGCCATATAAAAAGAGCCCGGGACGTTTTCCGGAAAACACACAAGCGGTGGTGTTTCGCCGAGTAAGTAGCCACGAGGAACAAAGCTCAGCGCGGGGGACGCACGGACACATAAACATGCAGATCTTGGTAAGTGAAGAAGCGTAGCGCTTGTGGAGACCACTTAATTTGTCAACTTGTATACAGAGCGATGAACGTAGAAGTAAGTAATGATGAATACATAGCAACTGCCTGAAGAAGCGAGGATATTAATCGCCGATTCTGCGCCGGCGAGGATTCGTAGGGAATGAGATGTGCAGAGCATATACAAAGTAAGCAAGACGATATTTGCACTTAGTCAGCAAGCAACGATTCATGTAGCGTGGCGAGTATTAGTGTATTATATTAGTATTGGTAATAAGCTGTGAATTAGCGTTTGACCTTGTCTGTCTTCGTGCTCCTAACCGTAGTCCTTTGTCATAACTACCGCGTCTGGCCATGATAAGGAGTATTAGTGCGAGGAGCAGCACGGGAATTTGTCGACAACAATTCGAAGAACTGGCGTCGTCGTAAGGGATTTCACGTGTGTTGGCAACAAAACTGCGTTCAAGGGAAAAGGAGGCAATGTCCCTTTACCCAGATGTCTATGGCTTAGGGTACTTAGCCAGCTTCCATAGGCCGAATGAATCATACACGCAGCGTGATTTGACAAAGGTTTTGCACACTTAAAGGACATTTGTTTCCACACCGATGCAGTCCTTACGTCGTATAGATCAGGAATGAAAGGTGCTTTCAGACACCGGGGCTCGTATTCTATACGTGCACTTATTAGTCGGGAAAATGATGCAAGCAATACACCGCGCTCTACTTTCCGACTAAAAATTGCTGTCACAGTCTGATCGAGTTGGTCAGTGACGTTCGCTTCAATATTTCAGGTGCGTTTAGAAATAAACTTAAATAATATTTAGCCGTATAAAAGCCAAAACGCCGTGAAGCCTCCGAAGAACGAAACTACATGTAGGAAGCTTCAAATTTTTTGGCGATGTGTTAGAAGTGCCTTTGCAATCATTCGCAGAACTCGTAAAAGCTCAATGTTTTAAATCATACACACATTTCTCAAATTTCTCTACTTTCCCGCAGAAACTTACCATCCTTCTTGCCGTCTCGGCCATGTCCATGGCTGGATACCTGAACGGCGGTGGGCTCGGCGTCACCTACTCTGGCGGCGGGGGCTATGGCCTTGGCTACGGAGGCCTGGGCTACGGTGGTGCCGGCCTGGGCTACGGTGGCCTGGGTTATGGCGGCCTCGGTTACGGTGGCCTAGGCTACGGTGGTCTCGGCTACGGAGGCGTCGCACTTGGGGGCCTAGGCTACGGCGGTCTCGGCTACGGCCTCGGAGGACTTGGCGGGGGACTGGGATACGGCTACGGTCTCGGAGGCCTGGGATACGGCGGAGGCCTGGGATACGGCGGAGGTCTGGGATACGGCGGAGGTCTGGTGGCCGCTGCTCCAGTTGCGGTCGCCGTGGCGCGCCCCGTGGCTGTCGCAAGGCCCGTAGCTGTCGCTCCCCAGTACGTAGCCGTACAGAGGCCAGTGGCCGTCGCTCAGCCGGTCGTGGTCCAAAGGGCTGTAACATACGCTCAACCTGCGGTCCAGAAGGTCGTCGCTGTCCAGCGTCCCGTAGCAGTGGCCGCCCAAAAGGTAGTCAGCGTCTCTCGTCCTGTCGCAGTTGCTCAACCAGTTGCCTACGCTCAACCGGTTGCTGTCGCCCCAGTGGCCGTCGCTGCTGCTCCAGCCGTAGGCGTCGTTGGATACGGTGGTGGATTGGGATACGGAGCAGGGCTGGGTTACGGAGGCGGACTCGGCTACGGCGCTGGAGTGGGATACGGCTACGGAGGTCTCGGCTACGGCGGAGGACTGGTTGGAGTTGGCTACGGAAGCGGCCTCAGTTACGGCCTTGGTTATGGCGGGTACGGATATGGCGTGAAGCCCGGCTACAGTCTCGGCGGGTACGGCTACGGCTACGGCGGCTACGACTACCTCCGCAAGAAGAAGTAAACACCTTCGACGTTGCTGCATTGTGTGGTTTGAGTGTGACGTCATCGGATGAGTCATCATCTACAGTGTGGTGCTTGCGGACTGTGTGGGATGAGTTCATGCGCACAGAGAACCATAGTGTACAGAAAAATAAAAGTTTCGCACGTACCAATGTTGTCCCGGTGCTGTCCTGGTGTAAGCGCTTTTCTGCAAGGCCTTGTTAAGCTCAACTGCTCACCTAATGTTAACTGTCGCTTTTCCTGTCCTAGGAAGAGAGCAGGTTTCTGAGGAAGTATGACAATGCTCAAGTAAAGGAACAAGAAATGCCCCGAGTGGTTAAAATCCTTCGAAGGAAGAAAAAATTGCGACAAGCCGCTATAGGGTTGTCAATTATTAACAAGACCACCTAGCCAAGAGTTCTCTCCGGTATTTTTAGGTCTGTATTAGGTATGATGAAACAAAACGGTGTATTAGACCATTACTTTCCTGCAGTAAGAAAAATGCTAGTCGTATCGTAAGATTAGGCTTGGCATGGCCAAAGAGACTCTAGTGGCGACGGCGCCCTCAAGTTGTTGGACCATCTCGCCATCGCACGCTCAGCAGCAGTGGCATTGTACACAGCTTTCGCCGTCTGCTAAAATCATCAAGTGATCACGCTGGGATTGATGGGCCATGCGAATGCTGGCGCCATCGTGGAATGGAATATTATCACACGTCGATCATTCGCCAACTTGGATCCTACGTCACTGCCAATCTTTCAAAAAGACCGCTTCACCGGTGTATGACCGACACAACCTCAGCAGCAGTTGCATTGTACACATCTTTCGTCGTCTGCTAATATAATTAACTGAACATGCAGGTTGGTCTTCTGACTATTGCGCATTCTTTCTCAAATTTTGAAACTTGAATGTGAACTTGAGTGACACTGCTGCGGAGTTATTTCAAAGTGTACTTCTTTAAACAGTCACTCATAAGCCAATCAGCTCTTTCAAATGGCTTACACGTGCATTGCTTGTCGGGATAGCCTTTCCGATGTAGGGATGCATATCACTTGCTGCGAGTGCAAATTTTAGTTACCACTTGGACACCGGCGCAGGATTAAATGAATCTACGTACCAAAAGAAGTCAGATGCCACCAGAAAAACTAGAAAATTCCCTACTTGCCGAACCACCAAGGTTCGTAGCAGTTCTGAAGCATCAGAAGAATCTAAGAAAACGGAGCTCAGCGTGGCGGATGTAATTGCAGACAATTAATCTGAAACTAGGCTTGTTGATCACAGTGAAATAAAATATAGGCGCCTTTCACAGCATCAAACGTACTGTCGACTGCGTTTCAAATTCAATGCAGGTGCTGTTAAAAAAGTACGACGAGGTTACTGTTCAAATAAAAATAAAATGAAGCAAGACACCCATGTGTCGGATCTGAACAAGCGAGTGGAAAGGCTCGAGGTACAAGCTAAGAAGCAAGGAGTGAAGCAACTGAAGCAAGACGTAAACACATTGAACCAATATAGCAGGTGGTTCAAGTTGGAATCCATGGGCTGCCACATCATGCGGACCAATATTTGCTTCTGAAACAACAACAACAACAACAACAACAACATCGTCATCATCATGACTGGGTACGCCCAGTGCAGGGCAAAGGCCTCTCCCATACTTCTCAAACTACCGCGGTTATGTACTAATTGTGTCCGTGTTGTCCCTGCAAACTTCTTTATCTCATCCGAACACCTAACTTTCTGCCGCCCCCTGCTACGCCTCCCTTCCCTTGGAATCGAGTCAGCAACCCTTAATGACAATCGGTTATCTTCCTTCCTCATTACATGTCCTGCCCATGCCCCCCCCCCCCCCATTTATTTTTCTTGATTTCAACTAAGATGTCATTAACTCGCGCTTGTTCCCTCACCCAATCTGCTCTTTTCTTATCCCCTAACATTACACTCATCATTCTTCTTTCCATAGCTCGTTGCGTCGTCCTCAATTTAAGTAGGACCCTTTTCGTAAGCCTGCAGGTTTCTGCGCCGTGCGTGAGTACTGGTAAGACAGCTGTTATACACTTTTCTCTTGAGGGATAATTGTAACCTGATGTTCATGATCTGTGAATGCCTGCCAAACGCACCCCAGCCCATTCTCATTCTTCTAATGATTTGAGTCTCATGATCCGGATCCGCCGTCACTACCTGTCCTAAGTAGATGCATTCCCTTGCAACTTCCAGTGCCTCGCTACCTATCGTAAACTGCTGTTCTGTTCCGAGACTGTTATACATTACTTTAGTTTTCAGCAGATTAATTTTTAGACCCACACTTTTGCTCTGCCTCTCCAGGTCAGTGAGAATGCATTGCAATTGGTCCCCTGAGTTACTAAGCAAGGCAATATCATCGGCGAATCGCAAGTTACTAAGGTATTCTCCATTAACTCTTATCCCCAATTCTTCCCAATCCAGGTCTCTGAATACCTCCTGCAAACACGCTGTGAATGGCATTGGAGAGATCGTATCTCCCTGCCTGAAGCCTTTCTTTATTGGGATTTTGTTGCTTTCTTTATGCAGGACTACGGTGGCTGTGGAGCCGCTATAGATATCTTTAAGTATTTTTACATACGGCCCTGATTCCGTAATGCGTCCATGACTGCTGAGGTTTCGACAGAATCAAACACTTTCTCATAATCAATGAAAGCTATATATAAGGGTTGGTTATGTTCCGAACAATTCTCTATCACCTCATTGATAGTGTGAATATGGTCTATTGTTGAGTAGCCTTTACGGAATCCTGCCTGTTCCTTTGGTTGACAGAAGTCTAAGGTGTTCCTGATTCTATTTGCGCTTTCCCTTAGTAAATACTTTGTAGGCAAACGACAGTAAGCTGATCGGTCTATAACTTTTCAAGTCTTTGGCGTCCCCTTTCTTATGGGTTGATTATGTTAGCGTTCTTCCATGATTCCAATACGCTCGAAGTCATGAGGCATTGCGTATACAGGGTGGCCAGTTTTTCTAGAACAATCTGCCCACCATGCTTCAACAAATCTGCTCTTACCTGATCTTCCCCAGCTGCCTTCCCCCTCTGCATAGTTCTCAAGGCTTTCTTTACTTCTTCCGGCGTTACTTGTGGGATTTCAAATTCCTCTAGACTAGTCTCTCTTCCATTATCGTCGTGGGTGCCACAGGTAATGTTTATATCTCTACAGAACTCCTCAGCCACTTGAACTACCTCATCCATTTTAGAAATAATATTGCCGGCTTTGTCTCTTAACGCAGACATCTGATTCTTGCCTATTCCTAGTTTCTTCTTCACTGCTTTTAGGGTCCCTCCGTTCCTGAGAGCATGTTCAATTATATCCATATTATACTTCCTTATGTCAGCGGTCTTACGCTTGTTGATTAACTTGGAAAGTTCTGCCAGTTCTATTCTAGCTGTAGGGTGAAAGGCTTTCATACATTGGCGTTTCTTGATCACATCTTTCGTCTCCTACGATAGCTTACTGGGATCCTGTCTAACGGAGTTACCACCGACTTCTGTTGCACACTCCTTAATGATACCCATAAGATTGTCGTTCATATCTTCAACACTAAGGTCCTCTTCCTGAGTTAAAGCCGGATACCTGTTCTGTAGCGTGATCCGGAATTCCTCTATTTTCCCTCTTACCGCTAACTCATTGATCGGTACGAACTAGAACAAAGAAAACGTGTAAAAAAACTCCTTGGATCACGCGAGAAATAATACATTTGAAAAGAAAAATCAAACGACTGAAGCGTGGGGGTGCCTGTCGAAGTATAGTTAAAATACATCAGGCTAACTTCACAAGCGCTTTGCGCCAGGCTAAACAAAATTACTTTCAGTATAGCCTGCCAAATTTTCTTCGTGACTCACCTCATAAGTTCTGGAAATTTTTATCGAAAAAGAAAAAAACAATTACGCGCATTTCAAGTCAAGGTGTGCAGCTTGGTGATAAATCGCAAATCTCTGAGGCATTCAATAAGTATTTTCAGAGTGTGTTTTCCCATCATGGTTTATTTGTTCAACCCAGTACCATGTCTCCCAACTCGACCCCCGACATTGTTTCTTCATCTGGCGTATTCTCCATGCTACTCAACCTCAAAACTAAAGCGTCCGCTGGACCTGACGGGATACCAAATATTTTTTTGCGCCGTTATGCAGAAGCCATCACAGAGTTCCTGGTTGTTATTTTCCGCAAATCATTTGAAAGAGGAAACGTTCCTTCCGACTGGAGGAAAGCGCGGATTGTGCCCGTGCTGAAAAAGGGTGATCCTGCCTTGATTGCTAATTATCGTCCCATATCAATAACTTCCACATGTTGCAAACTTGCTGAGCATATCATAGCTAACTACATAACTACATTTCTAAACGATGACAAGGAACTTACCCCCCATCAGCACGGGTTTCGAAAAGGCTTTTCCACTGTCACTCAGCTAACTTCTGTCATTCATACTTTTGCAAGTGTACTAAATAGCGCTGGTCAAATGGATGTTATTTTTTTAGACTTCAGCAAAGCCTTTGATGTTATTTCTCATGCCAAACTAATTTAGAAACTTGAACTTATTGGTCTTCCTAATTTCATAATTCGTTGGATTTCCTCATACCTTTCTCACCGCACACAATTTGTTTGTATTGATGATTGCTATTCAAACCACCTGCCGGTCCCTTCAGGCGTCCCACAGGTAAGCGTCCTCGGACCTCTCCTCTTTTTGATATATATCAATGACATTACTAACGTTATAACTACCCCCTTTCAAATTAGATTATTTGCAGATGACTGCGTTTTATTTCACCAAATTACTTGCCAAGATGATCAAGTTTTACTAAACTCCAATCTTCAGAACATACATACATGGTGTAATAAATGGGACATGAAGCTAAATTTAGAGAAAACAGTATACATGACGATAACTAACAAAAAGGCTTCCTTCTCATTTCCTTACAATATTTCATCTCACCTTCTGACCGAAATCAGCGAGTACAAGTATCTAGGAGTTACAATAACGAAAAACCTTAGCTGGAATAAACATGTATCAAACGTATGCTCCTCAGCCTTTCGTAAACTCTGCTTTCTTAGACATAAACTAAAACTTGCCCCACCTGAACTTAAAAAATTAACCTACTTTTCAATAATAAGGCCATCACTAGAATATGCGTGCACCGTCTGGGATCCCTACACTAAACGTAACATCGAGGCCCTTGAAATGATTCAATGCAAAGCCGTCCGTTTTATTTTTTCAAAGTATCGTGTAACTGACTCACCAACGACACTCATGCGAACTCACGGTATTGAAACATTACAGCTGCGCCGGAAAATTCAAAGACTGAAATTACTTTTCTTACTAAAAAACCATAAACTGTCTATGAATGCAGACCCCTTCCTTAAACCTAACACTACGCGCCAAACACGAAATCATCATGCTCAATCATTAACCCCTTACAGTGCCAGGATTAGCGCCTTTAAATACTCATTTTTTCCACGCACCATCGAGGAGTGTAACAGGTGTCCGCCAGATCTTTTAACCAGGGCTGATTCTTTTGACTCAATGTTTTCTTCACAGCATTTAATTTGAGAGCCATTTATTTCTACGTTTGCTTTTTGTATTTTGCATCTGAGCCTTGTATTTATTGCTGTATTTTGTGTTACAACTTGTATTTAACATTTTCAATTTTGCTAATCCTGTAATTTCTGCATATATTATGTATTCGCCCCTCCTGCTTGGGCCTACTGTAGGCCTGCAGTATGTTCTAAATAAATAAAAAAAATAAATCGGCTTCTTATGTACCAGTTTCTTCCGTTCCTTCCTCAAGTCTTGGCTAATTCGAGTTCTTACCATTCTATGGTCACTCCAGCGCGCCTTGCCGAGCACGTCCACATCTTGTACGATGCCAGGGTTAGCGCAGAGTACAAAGCCTTATTTCATTTCTAGTCTCGCCATTCGGACTCCTCCACGTCCAGTTTCGGCTATCCCGCTTGCAGAAGAAAGTATTTATTATCCGCATATTATTCTGTTCTGCGAACTCTACTAATAACTCTCCCCTGCTATTCCTAGAGCCTATGCCATATTCCCCCACTGACTTGTCGCCAGCCTGCTCCTTGCCTACCCGGGCATTGAATTCGCCCATCAGTAATGTGTATTTTGTTTTGACTTTACCCATCACCGATTCCATGTCTTCATAGAAGCTTTCGACTACCTGGTTATCATGAGTGGATGTAGGGGTGTAGACCTGTACGACTTTCAATTTCTACCTCTTATTAAGTTTCACAACAAGACCTGCCACCCTCTCGTTCATGCTGTTGAATTCATCTACGTTACCATCTATATTTCTTATTAATCAGGAATCCGAATCCTAGTTCTCGTCTCTCCCCTAAGCCCCGGTAGCACAGGACATGCCCGTTTTTTAGCACTGTATATGTTTCTTTTGTCCTCCTAACTTCACAGAGCCCTACTATATCGCATTTACTGCCCTCTAATTCCTCCAATAGCACTGCTACACTCGCGTCACTAGACAACGTTCTAGCGTTAAACGTTTCCAGGTTCAGATTCCAATGGCGGCCTGTCAGAAACTTCATTGCCCAGCAAATGACCTCAAGCTGCCACAACTTTCAGCAACGGACATTGAGACTGCGCACCCGGCTGAGTGTTAGGCATACGCCTGATAAGGCAGACGGTGGGAAAACTTACAGAAGAGCTCCCGTACACGTTCGTTTTTCCTCCCGCCGCATCAAGATTGCTTGGCACGAAAAGAGATCGGAACAAAGGAGAGCAAGAACAAAAATCTTCGTAAACGGAAGCTTTACAGCGCAGAACAAAAAAGCTGTTTTGGATGATGCGATCGAGAGCCGCAGGAAAAGAGTACCAGTTTTCATGGGTGAAAAACGGTAAAATATTCGTACGTCGCAGCCCCAGTGACCGCGTCATCAGAATCAGCCCAACGGACGATCTTGAGAAAATTCGATGAGCTAGCTAATCTTTATTCACGCTTCTTTTGAAGCATGGGAAGTACGATGGGCAGCTACTACAACACTGATTCTTTCAAGCGTTGCACGAAGCGATGCAATAACAAGCCTCATTCCCGGCTTCACTTAAATGCGAGAAGTTTAGGCCACGAGAGTCATATCATCGAAATGCTCATGGATTCATGAGAACACTGGTTTTATACTCTGGCTTGCACTTAAACTTGGTTTTCGGGCAATTGCTACCCTGTAAATTTAACCCGATGCAACTGCAATTCTGCATTCCGAATAATACATTATATATATATATATATATATATATATATATATATATATATATATATATATATATATATATATATATATATATATATATATGCGAAGGTTGTGGGTTCGGTTCCCACCTGCGGCAAGTTGTTTTTTCATCCACTTTAATTTCCATTAATTTATCGCTTCTTTATTTCATTTATTAAGCACAAGTAATTTCCCCTATGTTGTCCTTGGTGTCAGGGTGTCAGTGTTTGTTGGCTTCTTATAAAAATGACTAACAAAAATCGGGACCCTCGGCTAACCCCCTCTCTTCTCGTTTATATTATATTATATATATATATATATATATATATATATATATATATATATATATATATATATATATATATATATAGATATATATATATATAAGGAGGCGGTATTGCCATTTACGTCCGCAGCAAGGCATATTTCAATGTTTGATAAGTGATCATTACCGATCCATAATGATTAGATGTGTCCGCATTATAATAATAGTCCCGTACCGGACTCCATCCGGTTCAGTTAGCGCCTTTATTGAATCCTTAGAAAGTGGGCTGGAATACTGTACGCTAATTCACATGCCTGTTGTTCACTACGGTGAGCTCCAGCAAACCCAGAAAACAAAAGCTTCTTTCTGGGTGAGGCCCCAGCAAACAAAAGCTTCTTGACCGTTTTTTTTCATACGGCTGCGAAAATGTAACACACGTACATACAAGGATCACGGCAGCTTGTCAATCTGCGCTTGACCCCTCTCTTAACAATAACAAATTAGAAGCGGGTGTCTTGGTGTCCTCTATTAGCAACCACTTGCCCTTAATTATTATTTTTCCAACAAGCAAGTTGGAGCCCAAGCCTTCGCCATGTGCAAACATTACATACGGGAAAATTGATAACGCTAAAATTGCAGTATTTCAGAGCTTAGTTTCCGTACTAGACTGGGACGAGGTACTGCAAAACAACTACTCCATGACTGCATACAGCTTATTTAATTAAAAAATTAAAGATATTTATGCCACCGTATTTACCATCACTAAAACGAAAAAGAGGAACCAAATCGCGGAAACCATTGATTGACAGCACATTTTTAAACAGAATACGATATCTGGACACGCTCTTCGCCCTATTCATAAAAACAGTGCGTATAGAATTTTTAGAAAAATTTAGGATCATCAGGAACAAACTAAGATCTCACATTAAGCGGGCACGCATCACATATTATGACCAAAATATTTCTAATATAGAAGACTCGGAAAAATACTGACAAAAATTTAATAACTGGACATCAAAGAATGGAGGGAATAAGATACTCGAACTCACAATAAGTGGTACACCATGCGCAAGAATAGAATTTGCTAACAAGTTTAACCAGCACTTTTTAAACGCTGGGCACTCTGCTGCTTTTGCTACAAATAACTGCGGCTACAATTTGCAATCTGTTAAAAATATTAAAGACTCAATATTTTTCGTTCCCGCTACTGAAACGGAAGTGTACAACCTGCTACATAAATAAAAAAAAATGGAAGTGCATGCAACGACGGTCAGATAAAGGCTCAACCGATTAAAGCAATCGCCCATCTTATTTATAACCCTCTGTCTCATATTCGTAACATAATAATGTCTACCAGTACCTTTCCTGGGGAATTAAAAATTGCTAGTGCGCCAGTAATCTATAAAAAAGGTGAAACAAACGATTTCAACAATTAGCCATGCAACAAGCACCTTTATGATATGATGACCGTTCAATTTCTTAGTCTTGCTATTGAGCGCGCTACTACCCACGACCTTTGGTGGGAGAAAACGAGTAATAGGACATAACAACGTGTTCGAATGAAGATGTCAAGTAACGTAATCAATGCCACGCGAGCACGCAGACTTTCGCTTTCATCCTCTTTAGCGTATGCTAAACCGACTGTCAACTTTTCATTTGATCATGGTTATTAACTAACCCGTAAGCACTTGCTTATTTGGAGATGACTACGTGGAGATGACTAAACAGACGATCTAGTAGCCCTTAGCATGGCCCTCAATAATATTCTCGTCCGGTGTGACGAAGGGATATGGAACTTTTTTTTTTTTTTTTATTGCGATAAGGCTTGCCCTTAAGGCATAATTCTTGGACTGTATATGTGTATTATATGTGTGCTGTGAGGCCTGTGTTGTGTATGAATTGGAGCATTGTTTTGTGGAATCTGTTGTCATGTATCCAGCGGTCATAGCTGGTTGTCACACTGTAGCGGAGGCCGGCTTCCAGTAGGAGACGCGAGCGTTCCGATTGTAAACCCGTACATGTCCATATTAGGTGGTATGCATCTGATTCCACCACAGGAACGGAGCAGTATGGACACGTAGCACCCAGTGGTAAATGCGACCAGTTCCACCTTGAGACAACAGCCGGTGTAAGGGCCACCCCGGCCCGAAGCCTCCTAAGCACAACTTCCTCCGCCCTAGTAAGGTGAAGGGGGAGGGAGCAGACACACGGTGGGATAAGAGCGCGTGTGTCCTGCCGGAGAACATTTTTACGGGCTCGCAGCGAGTTACGGGGTTGGGGTGGGAGGGGAATAGGTGGAGGATCAGGATTAGGATGGCAGTGTGCCTGCTGGTCAGCAGCAATGTTGTGAGGGTTCGCTGAATGGCCTTGAATCCAGTGTACCTTGACGCAAGTGGATGTCTTACTATTCATAGTGTGTATTGTCTCGCAGATTTCCATCGCCTTATCAACCTTCTTGAGTTCCTGGATAGCCGCTAAAGAATCAGTGAAGATATCTAGTTGCTTGATGGTAGGCAGCTTAGATGTCGCATCTTGCACAGCGTCGTGGATGGCTTGAAGTTCCATTACTAGAGCGCTGGCTTCTGTAGATAAATAGCGCTGGTGGCCGCTGATGAAATTATGCGTAGTACTCAGGAATAATGTCCTTCCGCCGTCTGGGAGAATGGCAGCATCCGTATAGACTTGGCAGGTGTTAACGCATGATGCATCGACGATGTTGTGTTCGTCAATAATACCTGTTGTATCGCGGCGTCGTAACCTCGTTGGCTTATTAGTTGTGATGCTGGTGAATTCCCAGGGAGGCATTGGATAGGGCTGATTGTCAATCCGAGAGCCGCGGTGAAAATGAGCATGCAACGCAGCGACAGCCGGAATAAGTTGCTTTTTTATTTCACGTGCTTTTTCACGTTGCAAAATGAGCTCTGCAATTGTGTTGAGCTGGGCATGTTCCTGTAAGGTTGGTATCGGAGTGATGCGGGGCAGTGCTGTGATTGTGCGCATAGCATCACGATTAATAGTCTCCAACTGTGCCAGCGGATATGAAACTGATCTCCGAAAAAAATGGTCCTTTTTCGCATCACTAACCGCGTAGTCCCCTTAATTTTTCTTATTTCATTGGGTCTGAACTATAACTGAGGAGGGTGAGTCTATGTACGTAGGAGCTACTTTGACAAGCAACTTGAGCTGAAACAACGATGTTGCTTAATACATGATGTTCACTTCGAAAACTATACTTTTTACGTCACAAACCATGCACCACCGCAAGTGAAGCTTTTGTCATAGGAGTATTTGATCATGCAGACCTAAGCCTCATTAAGCTTAAATTACATGGCATCCGTACACAAATGCTAACAGTAACGCGGTTGAAAACAAAATCAAACGAGGACTGTGCTATTTATTCTCTCCCTACTCTCTATGACACGTTTCTGTAGGTCAGTAATGGAATCTAACCAGGTTATTTAATTGCAATCCCGGCGCAAAGTTCAGCGTTTAAGGTTTTAGTTTTTATTGTTTAAATAAATTAAATTGATTGTTCATTGTTTAAAGGGACACTAAAGGTTACCAGAAAGTCAAGTTAAAGTGGTAGAGCAATGTTCTAGAACGTCTAAGGCGTCAATCTAATCGCGAACAGAGCTAGAATAACCGACAAATCGAGGTAAATGCATGACACGATTTGAGACCCCCCAGCGACATTCCGGTACTAGCCCGATGACGAAAGCACTCCTCATAATTTGTGCTACTAATACTCAACTACTCGTATCAAAATATCATTTTATTCGATTATAAGACTGAAGAAAATGCTACTTGTCTACGTCTATTCGATTCTAAGAAAAAATAACATTTTGACGTTACCCTTCAGTAGTATGGGTGTTCGAAAGGTATCGTTTTCGCTCGACTCTGCGCGCTCGACTCTGCGCCGCGCACGCTTTGGAGTTTCAGTAGTTTCGTTATCGCGTCGTGCTATGCGGGTTCTGCTGGCTCGCGAAACTTTCATTTCGAACAAGCAGTGAGAATGCCACGTCCTTGTGATGTCGTGGGAAGCCCTCGTTGCTTTCCCGCTCCGGAGAGCCGGTGTCGAGGCCGCCGTCGTAGTACGCAACGACCCCGGCAGCGCGAGCCCTCAGCAGCAGGTCGCGCTCGTCAGTGCTCAAATCGCTGAAGTTGAGCCCAGCATTGCGAGCCAATCTGTCGTTGTCAGGGTCCATTGTGACGAGCGTCGAAGTTTGCGTCATAGAATAAAGTACCCGCTTATGGTCGTGCGTTTCTCCTTCCGCTAGCCACCATACTCCCGCTTTCGCTCTGCTGTCGGCTCTGTCTTGGCTCTGTTTCTGGCCGCGCGTTTGCGTTTTGCGCAGAAAAGCCGTAGCGCCGTCTGCGGACGCCGTTCTACTCACCGATGGCACAACGTCACTATGAGACCATGATGTCAGTGCTCCTCGATCGGAGGGCGGGTGATTTGAACTGCGCTAGGAGTACGCGGACGCTTCAGAACGCATTTTCTCTTAAAATAAGTCTCTCCTTGGCACGAAACAAGCGTTTAGAGGTCTCTGGGATGGTATTTCAACAGTCCACGTTCACTTAATATTAACCTTTAGTGTCCCTTTAAGTAGTGTTGGGTCCTAGTGCTGAACCCAACACCGTACTTGTTTCCACTGATGTCGAATTACATTCCACCGCACTCGCCGTACACATTCGTTTTATTTAACTCCATAATCTGCCAGAACAAATATACGTAATGTTTAGGTTTTTCAACAACAATTTAGTCACTGGAATAATATGTTACTTTACCATCCTTGCCCATTGGACAACTGAATTATACAGTATCAATTACTTTATACTTTCTTTATATTTGATTTTGCTTGACCTTGTGTACATTGTTTGTGTATTTTCCTTTACAGGGCAGTATAAATGGCACGCAACATTTTACTGTTGCGTTGATTTCTTGGCCTTCATGTCAATTTTTTGTTGATTTGTGATTTTGACTTATGTTATTATCATTACAATTTGGGAATTCACTGGGACGAGGGGAAGATGCACACGACTGACGCAATTCGGCCCAGTTCGAAGTGCGGGTGGCCATATTCTCCATCGGCTGGGTCTGTCTCGTGACGTCAGTCTAGAGTGCGCGCCCATTGGTGGAGGCTCGTGTGCAACCGCCTTGGAGGAGTAAACGCCCTTTTTTCTAAAGTTGAACCCGGGCATAGTTTCGCTGTGTTTGTTTTAATGTTCTATCCCGCTTTGTGTATTGCCACTCCTACTTGGTCCATGTGGCCGGCACTATTTCTATGGATGAAAACGAAAGGTGAATTGTCGCAGTGAATATAACAGGAAAAGGCGCCGCCACTCAACGAACTGGTCAGATATGATTCGTCGCGCCACAATGAAGTACCTCGCAGTGAACACAAAGAAGCACATAGCAAAATGGCCTTGCTATATTCATAGTGTCAACAAGAGTGACAGGCGACGTGGTGGCACGTAACAATAGCAAAAAAAAAAGGATTTAAATAGCATTGCTGCAGCAGTCGTCGGCAAATAAGTCCCTGAAGTGTGTTATATGGGGCGGGAAGTACACTAAAATGGGTGCACTAAATCAGATGCGCGCGTGGAGCAGTAAGACATCGAAGGGAGCGACTGCGGCAGAAAAAGAAACGTGTTTTCCGGTGAAACTGACCGACCCGATAGAAGAGAGCAAGGACACTAGCGCCCGTACGGAAGCAAGCGGAAACAAGAAAGGGTGCGCTTGGAAGGTATCCCGCTAGATGGGGCTACGTTACCGGTTACGGCACTTGCTTGACCTTCATGGGACACAACGGCGATCGGCTTGGCTAGAATGCTTTCATCCGAAGTTGACGGACTCCTCGAGAAAGCAAGTGTTAGTAGTTCAAACAGCAGTAAGGAACGCGTTTAGTTATTTCTCTGTGTAATAATAATAATAATAATAATAATAATAATAATAATAATAATAATCACAGCAATAAGTAACCTCCACCAATACGTTACAGGGATGTTGCCATTATAGAAGATTGTATTTACAATATATATATATATATATATATATATATATATATATATATATATATATACAAAATGAGTCACAGTAGTTAAGATTTCTGACCACCAACAACACGCCGCAGCCAGCATCCCGCGATCTTCGGTCTCTCTTCATTCATCCTTCTGTAACAATATTAATAATATGTATTGTTATTGTTGGTATTTGGTGTCACCTAAATGCAGTTTCCAAAACAATTCTAGCGCAAGGAAAAACCAACCCCACTGCTCCACGATGCGCTCACACGAACGAAAGCCGATCCACTAGTTTACAATCCACACTTCCTGAATGCTTGACGGTCCCCGTAGCGTCTTTACATTCGCTGTCTTGGCAGGCTCGAACGAGGCCAATGTACAGAGCGTTTCAAGCGGGAACTGCCTACAATTATTGAAAACAGGTGATTCGAAACGTAATAGTAGTTGTTGCTGACCAAGGTACATAACGAGAGGAGGACAAAAAAAAAAAGAAAATACCTGCACGGTCATTTAGCAAGGCTAAATGTTTAAAACTCGCTAACATACTCACCCACTAACCTTAGGGCTCCCATGAAAATTGGACGTTTGCGGCTGGTAACGAGGCCCTAAAAAGTCAACTTTTAAAACAGATAAATTCCCTATTTAGAGCTCGATGGAACGAACAGTACCACTTCATCTTATGTGCGAACTGGAAACCGAGCACACCAGATGCGCGCAACATCCCACGGCTGCCTGTTTTTTCATTCAACAACCAATCGGACTGTCCATCCATTTCTAGAGACAAAACTGCACGCTGTGACATCACAGCTTAGAGATGGCGCGGCCATCCCATTCTTTAGTGGAAGGCGGATGATATTTTGTCATTCTACGTCGGCTTCAACTTACGCGGAAGGCAAGATGAACGGACGTATAAAAGTTTTCTGAAGTTGCTTAGAAAGCATTATTGTTGAAAGTGGCAAACACTTAAAAATAGCAAAAAAGCCAACGCCAGTCGTCTTTCTACGAGGACTGTGCGCATCGTCGTGACCCGATAAAGAAAGTCAGCTTGTTCATAATTGTTCATGATTTACCCATGGGCTTCCGGGTACGGAACTTAGAACTTTGTTTACCGAAAAGGAACAATAACAATACGAAGTGGCCCGAGAGGGTTAAGAATTATGAAAAGTTAGGATGAGTCATGTTCGAGTGTTGAATAATATCAAACACGAAAAAAAGAATTCTCGCTATTTTTGCGGACTTTTTGTTCCCTCTAAAGGACAACGATTCTCGTTTCGTGTTGAGCGAGCAACATCATCTACTTCAGCAGAGCTGTATGGCATTAAGGAGGCCCTTGTGTATGTACTTCGACAACAGCCGTCAAAGACATAGGTGATTTTTACAGATTCAAAAGCAGCTCTACAAAGTGTGTGGAACAGGCACAAGCGTTGCAATAATCAACCTGCAGCATTTGACATTGTTTATCTTCACCACAGGGCTAAGATTGCTGGGCACTGCATAAAGTTGCAGTGGATACCTGGCCATGCCGGCATTTCGGGAAATGAAAGAGCGGATGAAGCTGCCAGAAATGGACTCCAATACCGCAAGTTCAAAAGAACATTTTTTACAAAAGCCGATGCTTCAAACATGGCAAAAAAAGATGGCTATCAAGAAAAAGACCACATCTGGAATCGTCTGCTTCACAAAGATAACTTCCTGCGTTACACTGACCCAGAAATGAGACCGAAAATTCCACGACCCCTTCCTCGACACACAGAGACATTGTACCATCGTCTTCGACTGAACGTGGCATACACGAAAAATTATCTGTACCACATAGGGCTTACCACTAACCCATACTGGGATAACTGTCGCAACTTAGAGACAATTGAGCACATGTTACTAGAATGCCCCGCGTACCGCTACGAGAGGCAATTTTTTGAGCAACAAATGGACATGATTTGCCACGAACCGTTAACGTTACCGGCCCTTCAAACCAGCGACGGGTTTCGGTTTTATTTTTCAAATACCTGTTAAAAATTGGTCTAATAGGAAAGCTTTAAGAATTGCACACTTCCTATACAAAAGCCCAAATTTACCCGTCATGTCACCTGTAAATGTTAGTATCAGGTCCACTCGCACATTTCATATTTATTTTTATCCTCTTTTTCTCCCACTCTCTTCTGGAGTCTTTTAATCCCCTTCGCCATCCCTATACAGAGTAGCATGCCAGCGGTTATATACGCGCCGGCAAAATTCTGTTTTTTATAATAAAGAGCCCTCTTTCTCTCTCTCTCTCTCTCTCTCGTTATTTTTTGTTTCGAAGACAGTATTTGTTTGCATTTTTTCTTGAGTTCAGTTTGATTTATATCTTAAATTCTCCAATATTTCATATTACATCTTCTGTCCTTTTGAAATGGTATTTCTCCATTACTGGCCGGCATAATTAGTGTCCGCGTGCCACCACTGTGCAATACATGCATGTATTTATTTTCTGAGCTCCAGATGTTTTCAAGCTACATTTTGTAGCTCTTCTATCTAGGGCACATTCGCTAACCGACTGGGACGTATAGAGCACTCATTTATTCATGTTATATGGTCGAGCAAGCCTTCTGTTCGTGTACTATAGGTACAGCAACAGCTGTTGTACGATACTGGGAGAAAGACAGATGAAAATGTAGACTTTCCCGAATGTCATTCTGCTGAAGGAAATCCGCGGTTGTTTCGCTGACAAAGCAATTTTTCAGCGAATGCATGGCAGAGATGAATCCTGCACAATCGTTCCTGGTGATTGAATAAACCTGTCTCGCCTTGGTGGCCTACCGATTTGCTGCCTCAATTGACGGAAAGCAATTTACTCCTTTTTTTACGCAATATACACCTGCTTCGATTCCTTTAATACGATTTACGGTTCTGTAGGGTTGCATCAGCTCCTTGAACTAACGCTACACTCTACTAAGTGCTGCTTTGCTTGATTACAGTCATTGACAATTACACGCCAGATACAAGCGGAAATCTACAAGCCTGCCAGTATACCCGACATCGCTTTGTCAACGAATCTGTATTTTTCAGCGCAAATAAACCGGTTATTACCGAATATACTCCACGCAAACTTTAGACTTCCCTTTGTCGTGAAATTGAAAACATTCGATATTCAAAGGTTCTTCTTTTAAATACTTGTTTCCCATGACATTTGAAACTGTCAGTATTCGAAACCGCTAGTAAAGATGGTGCATTAAAGAAACTTAAAAATGGATGATTAAATCCTATTTGATGTGTATTGCATCAATAACAAGAACTCAACGTTCTTTGCATCCAAGCGCGTAGACAACTGTAGCAGAAATTCCGACCGGAAACGAAGTTGTTCCATAGATAAAGTTAGTTATTCAGTGTTTTCGCAGTTGAAGCAGAGGAAAATTTCTTTAGAGAGATAAAAAAGAAAAAGAAACTATGACACGGCGGGAAAGGCGTTGGGTGATTTTCAAATCGCTCGTTGACCTCCTGTCACGGAAGACCGTGCTCTGACCCTCTTTCAAGTAACGCCGATTCCCTGGAGACGATAACAAAAGCGAGTAGCTATTTCTCTGTTTTTTTTTTTGTTATGGGAGCTCGAAGGAAGACAGAAAGAAAACGGCTGCACACTAAACTGAGGGAATAACTGGCACAATTTTAATTTGACAAGAGATGGACAGAGCGAAGCTAACACAGAAAGGAGGACGCAACAAGGGAGTTACAACGACCTCCGGAAAACAGAGGGCACGCATAGCAAGTCAGGTGCTAGGTTTACGAGAGTAACAAAGGGTCAACTGTCGATCAAAAAAAAAAGTGATATACTTCCGAGGAAACTGCATAAATATGCAAGATGCGGAGGCGTTGTCTCAGGACATTGTTAAGTTTGTTGGATACCCGACGCCTGTCCCCGTCATATGTGACACGGTAGTTTCCCGCGGTGGCACCGCTTGTCTTTCACTCTCACTCTCTCTTTCTTGTCTCTCGTCATTACATCCTTACGCATGCGAACTGCTCGCATTCCTGAGCGACGCTTGATCTTTGGGTAGTTACACGATGGCTGACTGAATTGGGCGCCATGCGGCAGGCTTCAGGCTTGACATCTAAGTGCTGTGCCGACACCTTTGGTTTTACGCCTGTGTTCTTCAAGCGCGTTTATTCAACCTGCTTGAACGAATATGATAAATTTTGCTCGAAGAAACTGTAGTGGAGAAATGAATGTCATCCTCAGTTGTTTCGGGGACTCAGTACCATCGACAGTGGACATCAGTGAATGTTCGCTCGAACGTGAATAACCCCTGAGAGAGCGAAAATCTTGCCAAGATACTGTACAGCAAATGACAAGTTTTTTTTTTATTGTCACTGCGATGAAGCCTAGCCTTGGGCATAATGCTTGCTATGTATTATATCTGTGCTAAGACCTGTGTTGCGTTATGAATTGAAGCCGTGTTTTATGCTATCTGTTGCCATGTACTTGGCGATTAGAACTGGTCGTGGCACTGCCGCTAACGCCAGCTTGCAGTCGGTGACGAGAACGTTTCTTTTGCAAGATTGGACAAGTTCATAGTAAGTGGAATGAATCTGCTTCCTTCAGAAGAATAGGGCGCGTTTTCAACCACTCCCCGAAAACGTCGCACGATTCACAAGACTGTGACGAAAGCGTCACAAGATGGAGAGGAGTTGGGTTTCAGTTATACCGCAATATTCAATCCTGCCCTGAGTTGACGGCCTAATAGTCTCCAGTTGCGCCTGTTGTCCTCACATATCAATGACACGATGAAATCTCTTTCGCTTCCAGAGCACTGTGACTAAGGCGTTTGAGTTAAGTTTAATTCCTCATACCCCATCGCGCGGCATGTTCATGTTCTAAGCCTCTGTTCTGGCAACGCTCTTCAATGAATTATACATTTGCAAACTTGACAGCTATCTCAAGCCAATTTAAAACTTCACGTCTAGCCCTGCGCTAACTTTATGCAAGCCCTGATTGTGCAAAAAGATAATGGGTGCTAAATTTTATCCTGCTATTAGCGTTCTTGCTTGTGGCGACGGTTAGTGGTAATTTAGCCGTACCCTTTACTGTGGCTTGCCTAACGATTCATATGAGTCTTGGCTTACTGTCGGTGGGACTGCTTGGAAATAATGGGAAGGTGTGGCCGGTCACACGGGAATATACGCCTTCGTCGCACGCATTCGAAGTGACAGCGCTTCTGTGTGAAGTGTAAAAAGAAAAAAAAAAGCTCAGAAAGCGAGCTAAATCAACGAAACAGAAGCGTAGTCTTAATCCGGAGTGTTCGCGCGACACCGTACTCACCGTGAGAACTGAATTCTCTCTTAAACAAGAGCTTCACGCTATCGAACGCCGATCGGCATTTGCATTCGTCATGTATGCGCACTATTGTGTGTGAGTTGAGCCTTAGTCCGGCAGGCTGATCGACGCCTAGGTTGTCAACTGGAGCTGACCATTTCATTTCGTTCCCATTTCATGGAATGATGAGCCGGCATAACTCCTTTTTTTTTCATTTCTGCGGAGCTGAAAGCCCGAGAAAATTTATATTCCAGGAATGAACGCACATTGTCACTCCGTTTTTCTTAATGCCGACAAGGTGTTATAGGGTAAAAGCCCTGATAACATGCGTGTTTCTTCGTGTTCTGGACATTGAAAGTAATGCATGAATACGTTTGCATTTCCATGAGTGGACGTGGTGCCTCATGAAAGCGAAGCCATACTATGCCCATTCAATTTCGACTAAAATCAGCCAACTTTAATTGCCACTCAATTCATGCACAACTGGGTATTAGTGTACTGTGAACTCATTCCTTTCCGGGCTTCCAAAAATACTGGAATAATTCCGGAGTCAATCCGCTTCTTGAATAGAAGCTCTGTCAGCAAGCGCGGCGGAGCAATCTGGGCACCAATATTCAATTGGTACCAAGATTCAACGTGGATTCAACCCCACCCCTTACACACGCACTCAGACGGACAAACGTTGGCGCAAGCTCATCCACGCGCGTGCAGACACACGCCTAGCGCACACGAAACAACGGACATGCGCACATACGACACAAGCGCACTCGATAATCCGTACAGACGTGCCCAGAAACCCATGTGCAGAGGGAGCGGCACAAACACCACGAATAAGACGAACCCAAACGGAGGCAGCACAGCAGGTAGGGACCTACGCTGCCTTCCTCAGAGTGGGAAAATAAAGAACGAGAGAGAGAGAGAGAGAGAGAGAGAGAGAGAGAGAGAGAGAGAGAGAGAGAGATGAAAAATAAGCCGATCTGGATACATTATTTATGTCGGAACTGAACAAGAGCCGACAGAGAGTCGAAGTGAGCACCACCGCAAGCACGCATTTGCATGGATTGCCTTTGCGGGCTCTTCGCCGCGTATTCCGACTCGGAAACGAAATGCGGCTGGCATCGAGGTCGCCGTGGCGTATTCAGGCATCGTTCCGGCGCGACACGGGTATCGGTTGCTCGCCTTTCTCACGCTGTTTCCACAGCGCCGAGCGACGAAGCGGCTGATCGACCGGTTGATTACGCATACGGGAACCGCACGAGGCGATACGATTTTCAAACCCGAGCGCTTGCTTATTGCTCAAATCGTAAATTAGCTTCGCGTCGCTTTAGCCCATACGTTGTATCCTCGCGATCGCAAAGGTTTCGTTGAGGACAGTGATACTTTTCATGTCTGGGATTGGGCGCTTGACATTCGAAGCATAGCGACGCGCCTTTTATCGCTATCGTTAGCGCAAAATGTGTTTCATGGTCAACAGGCGCGTAACTACCCTACACAGCACGCCAATGAGATCCAGCCGTGATTAGTTCACAGCTAGATGTCCAAAG
The DNA here is from genome assembly GCF_050947875.1 of Dermacentor variabilis. Taxonomy (NCBI): domain Eukaryota; kingdom Metazoa; phylum Arthropoda; class Arachnida; order Ixodida; family Ixodidae; genus Dermacentor; species Dermacentor variabilis. Next base: position 24,048,503 of record NC_134575.1, on the reverse strand, counting down.
GAAGAAGTGGTCACCATGTCGCCATGAAGGCGACGCTATGTTGTAAGGATTGGAAGAACCCACTGTTACCCACATGGAAATCTCAGAGGTGAACATTCGGCTGAAATCCCTTCGGTTGGGGAACCCTTGGAACTGAACCCTTGATGAAGGAATTGGGAGGATATAGCGGACTTAGTGTGGCCAAACGTGAACCTCAGGAACTCGAACTCATGCGTGTTATGATAGTTTTAAGCATACGGTACTTACTTTTCTGCCTGAAAATTAAAAGAGAGAGAGAAAGAAAACTATAGAAAACACCCTGAGGACGCAGTCGATTACCTTGCCCGAAACCTCCAGTTTTCAAGAGGAATGAATGAAGGATAGCATGAGAAAGGCGAATACGCATACGTTGGACACCGGTAAACTGAAGATGAAGGATTGATGATGCCAAGATAGAGCAAATACAGTATGAAAGATAGACTGACCTTTTTTTTTTTTGAGAGCATAATTGGTTAGGATAAGAGTCTCGGCTAGCACGAACCGCATTAAAAGACGCAACCGAGAGGTAAAAAGACAAAACATGGTGACTTCGGTCTTCAACCTATGTCAAACGGGACTCTCATTAAGTCCAACTCAATCATGGCCGCGGGTACATAGTGCGGCGCCACTTGCCGACAGGGCTTGAATGACGTGTAAAGTTGGATCACGTGACGGAGCCTCTATTACAGCTCCGTCGCGTGCTTTGTCTTGCGTCGTTTACGGCCGCGAATTTTTCCCTTGGTTGTCGTAGCATTACGCAACGGCGTTTACTCTTCGCTTCGATTTTAAGGTATACTCTGTATGAGAGTACCCAAGCTTCCTCCGTGCCAATTCGGGTCAGATTTGGTCCACGTACTACGGCATAAATTGAAAGCATGGTAGTGTCTACACATGCTCATTGGTCGTTCAGTCCAGGCGGCCAGTATTAAAGCGGGCGTACAGATGTAAAAAGAAAATAGATACAATCGCAAGGGTGAAGCAGTCGAATACGCGAAGCGAGAGACATGCGACCGACGCAACTAGTCGTTCGTGTGCCTCAGGAACAAATCTAGTAAACAACGACATTTAGCCTTGGTTTGAACACGTTAAGGGATCTTGTCACAGCTCTTCGGGATTTATTGGAACCGCTTCATTTCATTCTTTTTCTGTTTTTACTCACGGACGACGTGCGCATTCGACGGCGTCGTTTTGTTCGATTCAGTCAGATCGTTATCACTGGCTGTATATACGTACCACTGAATGCGCTTCCATTATCTGCATAACTTTATCCTGAAAGTAACGTCCTGACTTCACTTACCAGCAATGTCACCGGTGGATAAACGTCTCTATAGTGGCTCAAGTTTTATCGCCCGTACAATGCAAGGCCGTCAGGCGCCTTCATTACCCTGCCTGAGAAGGGTATCCTGCCTCGTAGCCGTTCCGCGTTTTCATGCGCCCCAGCGCGAAATACAGACTATGAAACTTCTAATTTATTGTTTTACCGTAGCAGGCACCCATAGATAACAAATAAACAAGAAATTCGTGAACTTGCAATGTGTTTTGGGAAGTGGTAATATTTTTTGTTTTGGTGCAGCAAAACTTATACGTAACCTCCTGTTTATATTATGCAGCAGTCAAGGCGGCCTTTATTCGCGTTGCTCGTTAAGAAGGAAGACAGAAATAAGTCAGGAACTTCTTTTTTATTCATTACGTCAAACGTTATCTCCGACTGTAACCCGGCTGCATCTTGAACGCTGAGAATCGTTGACAACAGTTCAGTTAAAATTACAAGGAGAAATCTTACCCATTCAGGCTCGGACCAGTCTGGTATTGCATAGACCAGGTCTTTCAGCTGAATTCCAAGCGAACAAGCCGACCAAAACAAGAACAAATCTGGGCCTTGGCTGGATGTATCTCGATATGAGCTTATTAAAAGACACACAGTACCCTCCTACCAGTACCCCGTACCGGAGAGAACGAGCACAGCGAAGGATGAAAGAGAGAACGTGGAGCGCAGCGGGGGCTGAAAGACGGAGATAGCGAAGAGAGCGCGAGGAGGAAAGCGCGGGAGGAGGGTGTGGCGAAAGCGCGAGAAGAAAAGCGCAGTGCCGGGCAAGATGGGTTCTGCGGTGGCGATGGCTCCGAGATGGCAATAGAGTAGTGCGTTGTGAATGGGCGGCTCCTGGGAATCGCACCCACGCGTCACACACGTGTTGCCTCTCGTGAGATCCCGGTTAGCGAGGCAGTCGCGCCTCACTATAGGCTCCATTTGCAACATGCCGCTAGAGACAGACCGTTCGCGCCAGCCAATGAAAACACGTATAGAGCTTCGCTGAAATTTCGCATTAGAAAGTATCGTAGTCAACGGCGATTTTTTTTTTTACAGCGAAGTTGTTGTTCTTTCGTTTCTCGCAATTCTTCGTGTCAGCGTCCGTGCCGAAAATTTTGGTCGATCCCGGAAGTAGTGCAATATCGGGCCGACTCGCGGCGGGCGAAGCAGGCTTCAAGCCCTCAGCAAAGTGAAGCGAAAGTGCATACATTCTTTGGAATCATGGATACAACATACACAACAAAATTCGTTTCAATAAAGAACGCGCACAAAACAAGCATCCAAGCCACATACTTGACTAGCCTGCGAGAAATTGAAAAGGCGTTCTATGCCGCTTCTGAATGCATATGTCCGTGGCGTAATGGTTTCAATATCGGGTTTCTGTAATAGAAGGGCTGTGCTTTGATCTTGCCGTCGGACAGTTAAATAATGTTTATTTTCTATCACACAATAATTTGTTGAAAATGACGAGTTTACCTAGTCAAGAAGCCGTTTGAAGCCAAAAGTACGAAGTTTAAGTAATCCATGTACTTCCTATAATTAACATGCTGGCTGAACGGCCCCGATTGCAAGACCCGGAGACAATCCTGTTGCAGCACTGCTAGCGCTGCCGAGGAGCAGCGTGAATACGAGGAAAGTCGGAGGCAACATGAACGTCAAGGTCAGTAACGGCGTCGTGCACTTACCACACATGAAGATAGTGCCCGAGAAACTGAGCGCCAAGCCAAGGAGGAACCGAATGTTCTTGCTGAAAAAGGTCAGTGCAACAGACGAGCCAGGCAAGATGAGAGCGTCCGCGCAAGAGAAGCCGAGCGCAAGTGACAAGACCGCCAAGACAGCGATGAATGACGGCAAGTTGAGAACATTGCAAAGCGAAAGAAGTATGCGTGGATTTTCACTACCGTCACTCTCAAGTAATAAAACATTTCATACATCCATCAGGCCATTGCCTTGGCCCTCCTGGACGAAAAACATGCCGATATCTTCAGCGACTCCAGGGCAGCCATCCGTGCCTTCAGCGTTGGCGCTGTGTGTAAGGAAGCCTGTCGCATCCTCGACGGCAAAAGCATCGCTACCCACACCCTCACGTGGTTCCCCGCTCACATGGAATCGATCGTGGGAGGCCCCACAAACCTCAACGAGCTGGCCCACTCCAAGGCGCGAGGTCTCGCTTTCCGCGACCATGGAGAACTCCAACGCCGGCCCGCAGTGGTGGAGAACAGAGATCAACCGACCACATACAATGAAATTGCGAAGCACTTTTATCTCGGCAGGAGAGACTTTCCCCTTCCACACAAGAAGTTAAATAGAGCGCAGGCATTGACCCTCAGATTATTGCAAACAGACTCGTATCCCAGCCCAGCTTTATTCCACAAGCTCTATCCCGACACCTATGCCACTGATTCTTGCAGGCACTGCAATGACATCGCTAGCCTAGACCATATGCTCTGGCGTTGCCCCTCGTTACGAGGCACAGAACAAATTAATGAGGAAAAGTGGCTCTCCGCTATCAAGAGCCCCGATGCCGGGGCGCAACTATGGGCTGTCCAGAGGGCCCACGATGCGGCGGTCGGGTATGGCCTGTCTGTCCCAACGTGGGAGCGGCCCGCAGCGCGCTTATTCGCGTACCTCAGGACCTTCATTAAAGTTTTGCATCCGTCCATCCATACATCCATCAGCAGATCTTGTGATGTTGCAACAACTTCGTTGGAAGTCCTCACTCGAACAGTCTATGCGACTGCGGCTGTTATGTCGGCTTCCGTGAAGAGAGGAAACGCTGCTCTGCCCCTAACGTTCGGGCGTTGCATTTACCAATGCATATGTGTGTTTGAGTGGAATGGCTGATAGCGCCGAGTGCAATGCTTGCGCTGTTGGGGAGACTATACAGCACCTACTATGCTACTGCCCATCTTTCAAAAATGAAAGACAAAACCTCTGCGAAGTTACAAATCCATCAGGTAGAAAACCGTTCACCTTGAACAAGATCTTGGGACATGGTTTCGCACATGACCGCTACAAAAGGCCAGAAAAGCTCTGCTGCGGTTCTTCAAAGCAGCAGGATTGAGTGACCGCCTGTGATCTGGAATGAGTCACCATCGGTGATACAGAGCAGAAAACTGTTACCACGATGGCGATATCGACAGCGGACTTTGTCTTCTATTCTTAATATCTCCATCACCTTTTCGTTTCCCCTAGTGCAGGGTAGTCAACCGGCCTCAGTGCAGGTTAACGTCCCTGTTTCTCATTTATCATTTTCTCTCTCTCTGTCTCTTTCTCGCTGGACATCCCGTTTCGCTGGGCCGGGATGGCAAGTCAATTTTTTTTTTTCTGTTCCAATACGGCCGTCAGTACTATTCCACAACAAGGAACGACGTTTATGAACAATCAAATTAACATAAACCTTCGAAATCAGGGGACAAAATTGCCGCGCGGGCTCACTCCGCGGCGAAGAGCTGTCACGTGATGCAGCTTTCGACGCAAAAACGACTTCAGCGCCGGCGCTTGTCGTGGTGGCCCTCGCGCCCAATACAGCTCTCACCTGAAACAATGCGGCGCTCACTGATCGCCAGTTAACAATCGCTGCGCGACGACATTCGATTCCGCCTTCTGAAACAGCCCTGCCGGCCATCGAGCGAAGTGACACAGAATGGCTCTGCCTAGAGGCACGGAACGGTAAATTATACTCGGATGTCGCGCATCTGGCACTTGGCGGCCTTCGAGCGACCTTGGAGAAAGAAAAAGAAGGAGCGAAGTGACCGCTCGTGGGAGCTCGCGATCTCGCACGGATCGCGAGCTGCCCGCACAGTGAGTGCCTCACGTGAGCCGTAAACCTTCTGTCCCCCCTGCCCTCTCTCCTGCGAAAATCCCGGATGCGCGCCGGCAACGGCCAGTTTAATTCAGGCGCGACCTTACGGCGACCTGGCGCGTGTGTGTAGAGCAGTCGGGCCGGCCGGCGATCGGTGATATATGGGTTTGTCTGGAGGACCGACGTCGCACAGCGCCGCGTTTGCTGTACGATCAGAGTGCGACGTGAACGCGCGAGCCAGGGTGAAAGCGTTCCCGCGTTCCGCGTATGGAGCCATTGGACGTCATAGGGGTGGTTTAGCGCGAAGCCGCATTTGCCCCTTTTCAAATGGGGCCATGCACATTAGTTAAATGAACTTAACGGCGCCGCAAGAGTCGTAGTATAAGTACCGAGATGCGGAAGTTTTGATGACGGAGGTCTTCTGGCTGTCGAAGAAGTCTCCGCCGTTTCGAGGTCTAGGTGGCGATGATGGTGGTGGTGGTGGTGAAAACGTCTTTATTTTAAGAAGCCAAAGTGAAATCTGTTTCATTATGCCCCGGATGAAGGGAAACAAGATCAAAAGAAAAGCTTATTGCCGGAAAACCAAAGTCAACACAGGGGACTCGTAGAGCTCAGACCAACGTGGCTGTGAAGTTTGCCTTCGGTGCGCTCATACAATAAAAAAGAAAAGTTGACTTGCAATACCGGCCCTGCGAAAGGGAATGTCCAGCGAAGCTGTTGCAAAACTAGCACTACAACTACTGAGGGGGTATGCAATGCTTTACTGATGGTGCGGATGCTTGTTTTGAGCTTGTTCTTTATTGAAACCTACGTTGTTCTGTACGTTGTATGAGACTTTTCTTAAATGAGTAAGCATTTCTATGCCTACCCAACCTGGAAGCATGTCCGTCCGTTTGTCACATAACACGAATCACTATAAAGAAATTAAAGTATAAAACAAAAGTAATTGGAAAGGAAGAAACGCTGGCAATGGTGAGTTTCAACGCTACGACACCACGCTCAAAAGCGGAGTGGCTTGCTCAGTGCGCTAAACACCCACGCTTGCATAGAGTGAATATACCAGAATCACACGAATGGGTTGTGCCGGCAGTACATAACAAATGTCAAAGGAGAACCGTTTATATGAAGGCTTTGTTGAAAGATTTGGATGATGTTGGAAGAAAAGCCGTCTCTGGGACCACGTGTAGAGCCGGATTGAGCATTATAGACATCAGGTAAGTTCTGCTTTTGCGAAAACGTAATGCCAAACGCGCCACATGCCCGATGCGTTTGGTTCGTCGCGGGATACGGCTTCCGTTGACACATTCCTTCACAGACCGACATGCCACAGATCTCCGACGGCTTATGCGCTTCACCACGTTCCCCACCTGCGGCAAGTTGTTTTTTCATCCACTTTCGTCTCCATTAATTTATCGTTTCTTTATTTCATTTATTAAGCACAAGTAAATGCCCCTATGTTGCCCTTGGTGTCAGTGTTTGTTGGCTTCTTATGATGTGACTAACAAAAATCGGGCCCTTCGGTTAACTCCCTGTATTCTCGTTCATTTTGGTAACTGCCATTTACACAGGAGGCTTTTTAGGCACCACAGGTGAGTTATTGCTATGAGGCTGCGGGTATATTACACAGGCAACAAATAATGCATAGCACTAAAATATTTCTCGAACTTAGCCAAATCAGGACATGACAGGACTGATGTGCTTCGTTACAACACTCGCGCTTGGCAGTTTACTCGCGGTTTTGTGCACAACGCAAACTATGAGAATGGTCGCGACTGTGCGCGTATGTCGGAGGCCTCCGCAGGCAACGCTGTGGCGGACGAGGACGACTTCACGAACATCGAAACGTAGCGAAGTTGGTCTTGATAAGATGACAGTTTCAGCGGCGAGAACCTAACGCTGTCGCAGCAAACGACTTCGCGAATCGTTCCTCATCAATCAATCAAGTGTGCCGACGTTATTTTTTTTTGGGCCACAACATTAGAATGGTCATGCGAACGAAAGTCTGTCTGTGAGCTTGTGTGTGGCAAAAGAGGGGAGAGGAGTGGAGAGGAGGCCGACGGTGGTCGAGTGGGAGGAGGCACACCTGAGGGACGCGCGGCGCTCTGGACTGCGGCCGGCACATTCGGTGCCCCGCCGGCAGCGTAAGCACTTCGCTCCCGGGCAAGTACAGACACGTATCGTGCATGTTCCAACATACACGTGTTCCAACAGACATATGTTCCAATAGACACGTATTTTAATATACAAGTGTTCCGATGGATACGTGTTCTAATAGACACGTGTTTAAATAGACACATGTTCCAATAAACGCGTGTTTCAATAGACACGTGTTTTCATAGACGCATGTTCCAATAGACACGTGTTTAGATAGACACGTGTTTCAATAGAAATGTTCCAAGGGACATGTGTTTCAAGAGACACGTGTTCCAATAGACACGTATTGCAATAGACATATGTTTCAATAGTCGGGTTAGTGACTGTGTTTGTGTTCCATGTGTTGGATAGTTAAAGGTAACGATGGACGCCATGCCCTCTAAGGGGGAAACTAATGACGACGCATTAGTGTCGCATGAATCTCATTGATATCCCTCATTTTTTTTTTCAGTCTGAGTCGACAAAGAAATAGGAAAAGAGAATTTGGTATGCAAAGAACGCAGAGACCCGGCGAACATCACCCGATTGCATGAAAGCGTTGCTTGCACACGCTGTATACTAATGGTGGCCGTCGCAGACATTGGTAAACGTTCTGGCAGCCTTGAATTGCAGAAATCGTAGGCTTTGCGGAAAGAAGCTTGCGGAACAACCACGGTCGCACGAAAGCAGATGGACACACTAGACACTAGCACGAAGATACTTCGATAAAGGAATACTAAATTAGCCGGGATCAGTATATCACAGCTATAGAGTGGAAAAAGAAAGAATCAGTTTTACCGCAAGCGCCGCATCTGTGATCAGTAAAAGATGCTAGAACAAAATACAGGTGAGTTCCGGAAAGCTTTTCGCGCTGGGTACACGTGACCTCATGGATGTTTCGTGATATTTGGGACAGAACATTATATTCCAAAGAAAAAAGAAAGTGAACCTAGAGCGAGTATTAAGATGTTTTTGCGGAGGGGGACAAATAAAAAGACCCGTACACACGCAGATACATAAAATCTGTTACGCCATAGCTTACCTGCCAAGGCCGCTGCTTTGCCAGGAATCGAAAAAGAAAGGCAAATCTGGCCCTAGTTTTCTTAGCTATTAACGCCAGCTTTGCCACCTCACAAACACGGACAGGATATTGTTATGGTGCATTTGGGCAGGACCGTCCGCGCAAGAGGGAGACGAAGAGGAAGCGGTAGATGGTGTCCTGGAGCTGTGGCCTTTATACCAGCCTGCGTGATTACCACTAACTTTTCCCCATGTAAATAGTTGTACATACATTTGTGCATCGGGCTTCCTCCTCGTAACAATATAAAAACGAAGTCTTTGTCAGCCCTGAATTACTGACCCCCGTGTTCGACAATCATCGACTTGAAAGTACTCCTTCACTTCACCAAGTTGAGCAGTGCGCCGACCATCGCCCGAAGAAGACACTACGCCTTTCGAGGCTTGTTGTGAAGCTTCTATGCAGCACAGTAACCACTTCTGTCGTGGCGCAGCGCTGCCATGAACTTTCCCGTGTCGAGGTGGTGTGTTGAGTTGAGGAACGTTCTAAATACGCCAGTTAGCGTTGCTCGCTCGTGTCACTTTAATTTTCCGCACACCCAGCGAACAGGATCTCAACAACCTTGAAGTAGAGTATGCGGGCGCATGCATCTAGCAACTTCTCGCCGGAGGTATAATACCGTAAGCGTCGATACCGGAATTACTGCGGTTTCCCAAGTCGTGAGCCGAATGACACATCACGAGCTATTGTTGTCTATGCTGCCCACGTTCGGTAGGGCGGAGAAGAGCTGGCGAGGTCGAAAGGTTAGGAAGAACACCGCGGTTGCAAAGAATGCACATCGGCATGGTGAGAAACTGTTACACGATGCTCAGACGTCATCGAGGGCAGGCGCTGTGTAACAAATACGTTGTCTAGATGACCGTTAGGTTCTGTCTGGATACCTTGCTGCGCATAACCATACGGACAATGAAGGAGAATTGCTGGTTACATCGAAACAGATACATCGGGTGTTTTACTTAGACTGAGCAGAATTTTAAGGCAAGCTTTTTTCTTGGAAACTAAACACGAGTTCTTCGCCCCTAACAGTTTTCGTGGGACGCCGATCTTGAAGATGGCGTAGTCAAACACAGCGGTAAAAACAGCACGGTCGTATGCTACTACCGTGTGGGGGTGACACCGGTACCGGGAATACCATGCGGTACCACACGGTGGCACAGGGCGAAAGGGTAACATTCCGGCATCCTTCCCTCGCGATAGACAACGTTTTGAGACGAACGCAGCCCTTTATTTCTAAAACCGGAAAGAGCAGCAAAAACAAAAGGCAAAGCCTGGAGGCGTTCATTGCTACGAACACTGTTCAACAGTGTGAGCCTTAGGGCCACTAAATACGGTCACCGACAAAACACTGCTTCGGCAAAAGTTCATACACAGAAACCATAATAAAGTGCCAGTTACAAATTGGGCCCGAACCAATGTCACGATGACTCTTGACGGTAATGCGTTAGTATTGTATTAATATAGCGACACAACGTGTTGCCGCCGTCGAAGCGAGTTATGTGCGAGGCGTATACTGGAACGGAACTCCTCTTTCGTGCTCCTCCAAAAACACTCGCCGCCATCTAGCGCCGCAGCCGCGAAGCCTGCGTTTGGAAAGCGTCATGCGGCAACCACGCTCCTATCTCACGCTTCTCTTCGGACATGCTGCGACGCCTAGCGGCCCTGCCTAAAAGTGCAAGCATGGCCTCCGAGACGAGAAACTTCGCGCTCCGGTGCCTGCGGACGCTGAGAATCGTTCTCTCTCTTGCCGCACGCCCTGCACCTCATATCCGGTGACCCAGGATTGTCGAGAGGTTCATTGAAGAGCAGCACATACGCAGTGCATTCATGACGTAGCTCGCTCAAGCGCTGACATCAGAGGCGTTCACCGAAAAGCTGCACATATCCAATGAATTTGCGGCGCAGCCTGCTAATGCATGAGGTTTCTCTCCTTGAGGAACCCTTGTGACGTGGTCTCGATTCCGCTGAACATCCAATAAAAGTAAGGAACCCTTTTCGTCATTGTAGGGTGGCACATTCCGAGTGGCACATTCCCAGTTACCCAAGCTGGAGTCAAATATCTTCACTGAAGAGCTGCACACACCGACTGGCACATGCTCAGTTACACAAGCTGGCATCAAAGAGGTTCATTGAACACGAGCAGAGGCCAAGTGGCACTTACATACCCAGTGCTCCATGTCGGCGTCATGGAGTTCCATCGTACAGCGGTATCTACCCAGTTCCGTGTTCGCAGTGACCTATGTCGGCATGAGAGGTTCGTTGAAGAGAGTTCGATATGTTACACATAGTCACGCACTCAGTAACCAAAGTTGGTCTTGTAGTTGGCTTCGAACCATGTTACCTGAACACAGCAGACCGTTGGGCTACCCATCCGACCCCGGACTACGCAGTGATTCAAGTTAGGCCTGAAGACACGTAAAACGCCATAATTTAATTTTTTTTAGGACAAAAGAAGCAAACATTGGCCTATCACTTTTACCACAGTGTTTCCTCGGAAAACCACTGGAGTGAACCCTTGCGCTAGTGTCTAAGATAGCCGCAGGTATGTTGGTTCAGTCAGCATGGGAATGAGAACTAGAGCATGTTTTCGCCTAAAGTTCATCCTCTCGCCTAAATTCATCCTGAGTTCCTTTTGAACAAATTATTGCGTTCGAAACGCAACAATTTTCAATTAACACCCATGGGTGCAGACAACAATTTGCTTGTTGTGTTTAGAAAACTACAAGTGCTTCGAAAATTCAGAGGCAATTCGTAATAAATAACGCCACAAGAAGGTCTGAATCCCCAAATATGAAGATCAGACGGATACATGCTCATCATTCCCACGGTAGCCGAACGTTGGCAGCGCCAGAATTTTCGCTAAAAAAATTTTGTAGCAAATTCTACGACCGTCACAACTAGGTATCGCACTGTTGCCTCAGTGGCAAAGTGCAAATGGTAGAACGATTTACGAATGTCGCCAGCCCGACTGCGACACATCCGAGCTTCGTAATTAGTGCGGGGTCTTTGAGCGTCACAACCACTCTCACATTGGCGGCATGAGCGCATCGCAGAAAGCGTCAGGTCCTAATGGGTTGGCCGGTCTGCCATCCCGGGTAAGGGCCATATATAAAAGACAACAACAACGACAACAACAACAACGATGACCACGAAAGCAACAGGTAGTTTTTTAGAAGGCGGTGTCCCCTTCAGCAGCCTGCTGCTGTCCCACTGAATGACTTGAAAGCTGTAGGTATCGCTCAAGTCACCTGATTTTCGAAGCGAACATTTCCTTGCCTGTGGACGGCTGCGCACGTGAGGCTACCCTAATGAAAGTGGTCCGACACTTCTAGTGTACAAACCGCAGTAGTCCCCATCAGTCACGGGCACAACCCTTCTAACCTCGTACTTCCCTCTCGCCCGATGTGAAGCGAAGAAATTAGTGACGATTAAGTGCTCTCCAAAAGCAGTTAGTCGTCCCTTAGCAAGTGCGCGAGTGAATTTGCGTCATGGGGCAGTTTCAGCATCCCAAGTTGATTTTATTTCATATCACGGTGCACTCGCAATGCTGTTAAATCTGAAAACAAGTTTACATTTTGGTCCTGACGGTTTACCCAACATTCTTCTTCGTCGTCATGCCGAAACTATTGCTAAATTTTGTGTGATTTTCTTTTGATGTTTACTATGAACTGCGCGGCTACCTGATGCATTGAGCTGTCTTCCAATGAATGGAAGACAGCTCAAGTTATACCCTTCTATAAAAAGGGTGACCGTTGGTTATAACGAAATTACGGCCCAATATCCTTAACACCTTCTTCCTGTAAATTTCTGGAACACGTTGAAGCAAAACGCATAATTCAATTTCTTGAGGAGAGAGAGAGATAAGAAACTTTTATTTAGCAAATTTCTTGAGGAAAACTATAAACTTTCAAACTTTGAACACGGGCTGAGAATAAATTTTCTACAGCAACACAACTGGTCATGGTAGTTCCTTGATTTGCAACATGCATAGATAATAATGCACAAATTGACGCAATAGTTTTACACTTTAGCAAAGCATTTGGCAGAGTTATCCATGAAAAATTGCTCAATAAACTCATATATGTTAACCTTCCCTACATTTCAGTCTCTTGGGTGTCTTGATTACCTGCATCACCGAAGGAAGTTTGTTTCAGTTGATGGTTGGGATTCCTGCAGTCTTCCTCTGACATGAGGTGTGCCTCAAGGAAGTGTTTTGGGATCCTCGCTGTTTCTTTTATATATAAATGACAATGTCTTTGTATTTACTCCTAGAACTGAAATTAGGTTTTTGGTGAATAATGTTGTTTTATTTCCTGAGATCAGAGATGTACATGATCAGGTTGAGTCCCATTCTAATCGTGGTAATGTATCAAAGTGGTTGACAGATTTTGGCAAAGCCGTTAATACTGATAAGACGGTTTGCCTTTGTGTTAAGCTTAAGAAAACTCCCCTTAAATGTACTTATAACATGAAATTTTTTCCCTTTGAAACAGCTTACCAGTTACAAGCACCTAGGAGTGACAATCACTAATGACCCTTTTTTGAATCTGCACATTGATAATATTTGCTCGTCAGCTTTCCGCAAATATTGTTACTTAAAACATAAACTTCGAAATTCTCCTCCTAGGGTCAAACTTCTTGGCTATTTCCCATACATACGACCTAAGGTTGAGTATTCTTCTATTGCTTGACATTCTTACTCTAAACTTAACGTAAAAAAAGTTAGAAATGATCTAGCGAAAAGCTGTTAGACTTATCTATTCTAAATTTACATACACTGATTTTCCTTCTGAGCTCATGAAAGCTAGCAACACTGAATTACTCGAAGCGAGAAAAAAAAAACTAAGAATTATTTTAGCTTACTTCTTAACGGCGAAATGGCTATTGATCAGACACAGTTTCTTACCCCATTGTCTACAAGACCAACGCTACATTACCAAACACACTTTCTAACCCCTTACTTTGCAAGAACTAACATTTATAAGTTTTCCTTTTTTCCGTGTTCTGTGTACGACTGGAATAACCTGACAGAACGTTATGACGCACTGTATGACTAGATGATCATGACTTTTGGTGTTATTTCGTCAGATGCTATCATGTTTTTAGTGTTCTTTCTCGTTTTTTGTAGTACAGATATATTGTAAACCTTATTGCCCGTCCTGCTTGGACCATATTGGTCTGCAGTATGTAGTAAGTAAGTAAATAAATAAATGAATAATACACACTGCTGTCTTCGTTAATCTGTAAACCATTCCTTACTTTTCATCTATTTTCAGAATTACAAAGCATTTACTTGCGTTGTTAAGTTCTTTGCGATGTCCAGGCGTCAGGTTTCGCGCTTCTACTTTGCTAGAGGGTTTGAACTTCAGTGGTATTTGCAGCTTCGTATATTTATTCTATCGTAGCGTCTACCAGTGGCGTAGCGTGGCTTCTACTGCCTAAACCCTCCTACCTATGGTCCCTCTGTGTGCTCAGAATAAGTAACGATGAAGTGAACAGTGTGGAGCGCCTACCGGTAGATTTAAAGTGTTCCTATTTGCTGGTTTAGATTGATATGGATTACCAGTTTCTTTCCTAAAGGAATCTATGCACGTAGCCAATGGTATGTGTTTTCACATTACGAAATCTGTTACTGGTTTCCAGTTTCATTTGGCTGCGCAAGTATCTTTATATATTGAAGATTTAAAAAAAAGAGACACAAATTTCTATCTCTTCTCACGTTCCTCGGAAGGATTAAAATCAGTAAGGAAGCACTGCGATTCCCAAAGCCGTGTTTGGCCAACGGGAAGAAACTGGAGCCTCCCAGTCATTCTGATAAGACGGCCCTGCCAAGAATCAAGACAAACCTGCGAGGACATCTTTATGTATAACAATCCCAGCGCCAGCATTGCACTTTTCCTTAGACAGAGCTAAACCGGAATTCCTGGAGATTATAAAATCCTACAGAACCCGTCTCGCGATGAATGTCGACGTGACTGCGATTAGCATAGAAGCGATTGTATTCGCGTACGGCATTTCAACTGCCAGAAGACGTCACGTATGAGACGTGTATGCAGCCGCGACGCCCTATTCCCTCTGGACACGTTGCGCCACCTGGCGCTGCCGCATCAAATTCCCAGCATGGCGTGTGTGTGAATGCAATTTTACACAAGATTGCTTGAACATTTATGAGATGGGTTATACTTCGTCCACCACTCGAGAAATTGAAATGATAATTTATTTCATTGAAGAGTGGCCTGCGCGCAGTGGCACATACCCGGTAATCGAAGTTGGGGTCAAAGAGATGCGTCGAAGAGTGACAGTCACCCAGTGACGTAAGTTGGCATGAAACAGCTAGGTTTATTGAGGAGCGGCACTCATCTGGTGGCACATACACAGTGAACCAATATGGCGTTAAGGAGGTTTGTAAAATAATAGCACACACTACGTTGCACATACCCAGCAACCTAAATTCACACGAAACCGGTTAATTGAAGTGTGTCGCATATCTAGCTTTGTATACGTAGCGATCCAGGTCGGAGCGAGCGGAGTCAATGGAAGACAGGCCCAAAATCAGTGGCACGTAACCAGTAAAACAACTTGGCCTGAGACGGGTTAACTGATCAGTGGCACGTACACAATGCCACATAGGGGCCGGGTCCCAAGTTGGCCCGACGATTAGTTTCTAACCCGGTTCCCTAATCACAGCTAGCCCGATGCTCTATTAGACTGTGAACTACCCAGTGAGCCAAGTTGACGAGGAAACGATTAGCAGACAGAAAGCAGACAGAAAGCCCCCGAAAGTGCGTGATGTATCGTAATACTACAAATCGCATTAAAGCTTGCGCAAGGGTTGCGCTCCAGTGAATATTTCGCGTATCCAAGCCAGTTGAAAGCGGACCCTAGTTTCGTAGAAGCATCTAGAGCCAGATCTAATTTTGTGATTGAAGGTATGAAGGATTTATGTGGGTGTTTTAATGGTTATCTTAATGCGCGTAAAGCATCGGGCTGCGGAGCTGAGAGAACAAGCTGCTACCCGAACAGCGCCACCACGTTGGGTCACTTCGTATGTGTCACAGGATATGTATGTAGCAATACCAGGCTTCTGGTGACCTTTGTTTCCTCAAGGGCCGCAACCCTATGCTATAGCATGCTATAGCAGGTTGCGCTAAAGATGCACTGTATATGTGCCAGTGTTCAGTGAAGATCTTGGACGCCAGTGCTTTACCGAGACGCGCTACGAATACACTGGGTGTGTGCCGCTCTTCAATTAACCTCTCGCCAACTGGGGTGACTGAGCATGGGCCACTTGAGTGTGCGGCAAGTGAGAGAACGATCCTCGGCGTTCGCAGGCATCGACGCGCCAGGCTTCTCGTCTCGGAGGCCACCCGCGGACTTCTGGACAGTGCCACTAGAGGGCGCAGCGTGTTCAGAAAGAAGCGCGAGAAAGGAGCCCGGTCAGCGCCTGGCGCCTTTCTCAGCGTTCGCACGCACAGTTGCGCCATGCATTTCGGAGGCCTCTCGCAGGCCTCGCGGCGGTGCCGCTAGATGGCGCCGAGTGTTGCTAAGGAACCGCGAGAGAGGAATGCAGCTGCACTACACGCCTTCTGCATAACTCGTTTTTGACAGTGGTTATACGTTGTGCCCCCATATCGGTTCAGTGCTAAGCGCATTACCGTCGGCAGTCATCGTGACAAGGGTTAAGGAGAATTTCTTTTTTTTCACCAATGTTGTGGTGTAATAAGGGGCGCCCAGAGACTTTTGGAAATCTGTACAGGGCTAGCTTTCGTCATGTACACTCTCCAGTGCCGCGTCGCGGCGTGTCTTTACCCATTAAAGTGTAACGATGGGTTTCCAGAGGCGCCAGGATTTGAACCCAGGACCGCCCACATACAAGGTCACTAGCGCTGCTGGCATGTGTCAATGGCTGTGTGCCACTCTCCAATGAAAAAAGTAAAAGACCTACAGTGCGGGGCGGGTCGAATCTGCGTCGTATATACTCATACAATCCTGTACGAATGTATGTTAACACACGCGAACTTTGTGGTGGCGCCGCCGGATGGCGAAGCGTGTTCAGTGGGAAACGTGGAAGAGAAACCCGGCTGCATGCAAGCCTAATACGCAACGCGTCCCTGCGGTGACAATATGGTGTGTTGCTACATTGCTTCAATGCTAATCGCATGAACGTCAATGGTCAACGTGAGATGCATTCTGCCGGAATTTTGAGAAAGTGGACAACTATTCTGCCAAAGGTTTAGTCACAGCACACAAGTCGTACAACGAACAATGAGTGACAACTCGATTCAAAACGGGGCATATTACAGTAACAAAGTGTTTTGAGCGGACTTGAAGAGGCTCAAGAAAGAAAGGAACCCTGATACATTTTATGTGTTGGACACGTGCCACCGGAAACGCCATCGGTAGAAGCTCGAAGTAGTCAAAAGTAATAATAAAGATAAATAGCGAAAGAAACAAACAAAGCTCCTGCAAGTTCTGCGATTGGGACAAGTGTAGCACTGCATCTGTTGTTCAAAAAAATGCATTGGATTCCCGATTCCGTGTTGGCTCGGAAACTACAGCACAATTCGGAGTGATGCACCATCGTGTCTCAGTGGCTTTGACTTACTGACTGTAGCGCTAAACACGAGGTCGCCGGCTAAAATCTCATCAGCGTGATGAAAGGGTGCGCAGGTGGTATAAGGGGCGAAAATTTGTGTACTTAGACTTAAGTGCGTGGCGAAGGAAAACAAACCAACCTCCGCGAAGTATAAGATATAACCGCATACGTACTTCCCCTGCGTATTACGGCGTCCCTTTCGGATCAGCTGCCGATTGGAGCGTAGATTGTTTACGGCTTAAATCCACAGTTTATCTGTTACTTAGAGAAGTAGTTTGCCTACGTCTAAACAGCATTTCAGGGTGTTATTGCAATATAATCTCCGCCGTCGGACGCCCCTGTGTTTTACCAAAGAAGCAAAGCAAGACGTTCCTTCATGACTGAGATATTACGTTAGTTTCGAAACACCGTCGAGCTTGTTCTCGAAACCTCGCTCATTACCCTGCCGATGGTCGCCCAGCCGAGTCAAATTGGTGCCTGTCAAGACGGCGATTACTTATGGCGCGCAAGAAGTAACCAACACAGGAGCCACCTCTCCACGCACTTGACGTTCTGTGGGACGCGAGACGTGTTAAGTGGCTGCCGAACGCGCACCGAATTGGGTCACTGCGAGATGAGAACGTCAGTGAATCGCCTGCTTCTACCGTTGGCTCTTTCTTTTCTCGCGCGTCTTCCAGCGATGTCGTGGTTGTTTGTTGGATCGAGACAAAAGGCGACTGTCAATCTTCTAAGTTTGAGCGTTTAGGGCTGCGAATCCATCGGCGGGACCGACTCAATGTGGTAGAGAGGAACGCATAGAGATAGCTTCATTATTCACACGTTATTTGACAGTGCACGACCAGAAATGATGGATGAAGGGTAATGACTTCGGGCAGCACCAATTGTTGGCTAAGTAGGGGCGGAAACACACTGCACTGAGCAACACCATACTGACAAAATTCTCGGCGAGGGAGTGCGTGCACCTGACGGGATGAAGCGGAAGTGAGCTTTCACTTCGGTCTGTCAACTTTACAACACAAAAGCTTGTTCTAGTTGGCGTGTATTTTTTTTTTTACTTTGTGGCAGTCTAGTACCACAAAGCAGATGAAAGGCTGGGCACCGGAACACAAGCACGAGCGCTACTTAGGATGGTTTCATTGTGTCAGAGAGAAAACCTAAATGGTTTTCCTTGCTTATCAAAGAGACGTAAGAGTGAGTGGAAACAAGACGGAGTCACGCAGGAACATGAAGGCCTGAAGGAATCAGCTGTAGCCGAAAAGAGAAGTTTCGGGCTAGGTTCAAAATTTGTTCAAAGCGATTCAAAATGTTGGTTGCCACCTCGGACTTAATTTGTTGTACCACTAATGATTAAATAAAAGTGTGACTTAGCGCAGTACGCACCGAAGCAAGCGAGGCAGTCACAAGTGAAAAGAGGTCTTCGTCAATGAATGTAGTGAAGGTTATTTAACATATAGTGTAGCGGCGCGACTCTTGCCTCCAACGTTGGAGAAGAAAAAGACTGCTCGCGAGCAGTGAGCGCGAGAATAGAATGTAATTCTAAACATACTGGAAACCGCCTGCATCTTGGGATGTGTTCCAATTCTTTCCAGCATCGGAGGCAGTCTACGTAGATAGCTAAGGAGACATCGTTGAGGCCATGTAATGAAACGAGTTTCTAGCCGTCTGGAAGACGCACGGAAGACGTTTCTGAGGCGTGACGCCACCTCGCGGCGACATAAAAAAGTTGAAAAAAGAAGCATACAATACTTCTTTATTTTAATAATAATAATATTTGGGGTTTTACGTGCCAAAACCACTTTCTGATTATGAGGCACGCCGTAGTGGAGGACTCCGGAAATTTTGACCACCTGGGGTTCTTTAACGTGCACCTAAATCTAAGCACACGGGTGTTTTCGCATTTCGCCCCCATTGAAATGCGGCCGCCGTGGCCGGGATTCGATCCCGCGACCTCCTGCTCAGCAGCTTCTTTATTTTAAGTATTTGCGCCTGCAAACCTTTGGAGAACACGATGCAGCTTACATTAAAAGCGTAGGATAGCGTGTATACGTTTTCTTGTGCGAACACAACCTTCGTGTCGGCTTTCCAAGCATCCTACTCAGCCGCCATATTGTTTCGAAAGGAAAGTAGCCTGCATCGTGTTTTACTTTGACGCTGTCTTTGCGAAGCTGTCTGCTTTGACGTCTTCGTGAGAACTGGAATGCTACTCAAGATGGCCGCTGCCCGCTTAGCCGTCTACGGCGAGCATGGGAACACAGCCTTGGTCAATCCCCCATAGTGGGCTTGCACCAGAGCTTGGGACACGAGACAAGAGTTATATTATTGTTTCAGACAACAACAGCAACAACAACAACAACAACAACAACAACAACAACAACAACAACAACAACAACAACAACAACAACAACAACAACAACAACAACAACAACAGCGCGCTCGACCTGAGCGGTCGCGGTATCGGCCGCTCCCAAGACTCCACTGAACCATGGCATGGCCGGCATAAATAAACTGTGGCCACGGCAGCTACCTTTCCGCTCCTCCTCCCACAAATTGATGACACCGGACGACCGAGCTGAGCCATGCCAGCGTCAACGTACCGACTCTGCCAAGGCGAGAGCGACGTGGCCTCACACGGTCCGGCAGACGTCCCGCGGTTGCAAGGTGTCCGGGAATTCTACATCGTCATGCCAGACATCTGGTTCATCCAGCTGGACCGCGACTTCCGTGTCAACGAGGTTCCAGGCTCCGGCTGCCGCCGCCCGGCCCCGAATTCTACGAGCACTTGTGGGCAGCCGTCCTCACTCACAACGCCACCTCGAGCGCTCAGTCACAACAGCTCTCGCCACTTGAACCGTCGTGTCATTCCGCGCCTTGCCGTCCCACATCGCCCGCGTCCACTCGTGCCATCGTCAGCACGCGCCTTCCCGAGCATCAAGCCTCCTTCTCAGTCCGCCAGTCTGCTCCCCATCAAAAAAGCAGCTGCGCCACGATTCTTTCCAAGGAAGTCACTGGGCCAAACGCGAGCGCTTTCGGCTACTCCACGGCCTGCCGCTCTCTGTTGTTGGACGTTCCCGCAAGCTATCCACTCTCCGTTCGGGGTAACCTCCCTCACTACCGATTCAGAGGCTCCCCCACCGACTCCACTGGCGCAA
Source organism: Dermacentor variabilis (assembly GCF_050947875.1). Lineage (NCBI taxonomy): Eukaryota > Metazoa > Arthropoda > Arachnida > Ixodida > Ixodidae > Dermacentor > Dermacentor variabilis. The sequence goes on along the minus strand of NC_134575.1, from coordinate 24,028,418 downwards.
ATGTCACTTTCGCAGGCACGGCAACGCCACGAACACAACCCTCGCGATTTGTTCAGCGACCACCACAACTCTGTTGTTATCGACATTCGAGATTTCACCGCAAGCAGCAGCAGGCGAGCCTTCCGATGTTCTGTGGTCACACCTTCCGCGGATGCATGGCCTACCAAAGTTTTACAGGAGTAACTCTGCCATCTGGTTTCTTCAGCTCGAGCACCACTTCTAAGTCTACATCGCGAGCGACCAACACTTGCGCATCTCCACGCAAGTCACGAGCTGCCAGATGGTCTACTTTTGGAGTTCCGACTTCTACAGGCCCGGGAATTTACGAGAACCTGGACACGTGGCGATTTCGCAATTTATGGCATCACTGTGGCTGTACCTCACTCGCAACTTGCTCCAGTGCTCACTCGCTACCGGTGCCGCCTGTTAGAACTCTCCCGGATTGCATGAACCGGACACTACCAACGACGACACCATCTGCACACATTACCTGGACTCCTTTACCTGAACTTAACCATTAGACTTTATTTCAATCAAGCTTCACACTAGGAGGGGAGCCCTGTAGCTGCGTGACTCGTGCCTCCAAAGCCGGCGAAGAAGAAGACGGCTTGCGAGCAGTGAGCGCTAGAATGCAACACGCTAGCGTGCTGAACTTGAGCGGTCGCGGCAGCTGCCGCTCCCAGGATCCCGCGGCCCCCATGGCAGGCCAGCCTAAATAAACCGTAGCCACGGCGGCTACCTCTTCGCGCTACCTCCCACAATACTGTGAAACAATAAATATTATAGACTACGTACAGGAAGAGGTCCCAAGATGAAATCCTTCTAATAGGACCTCTTTGTTTGAATACAAAAAAAAAAGAATGCAGTAAGGCCTAAGTATATAACATGTAGAAGGAAAACGGGCAGATGAGTCAAGGCAGAAGAAGAAAAAAAGAACACCAACCATTCTTACACGCTCTTAAACAGCATCTTCGTAAAGCAAAAGTCGACTGTATGTTTGTGCTCTTTCTTGTGTTTCACGCCCAATGGGCATGCTACGTCTCTATGCTGCGGATCCAAACTGATACTGGCTTGAAGTTCCAAATCCCCACCGAACAAGACGCATGCAGGACCGGCGACGTACCGTGGAAACCTCATGATTAATTTGAACCATTTATGATTCACTACAAAGCGCGTAAGTTAAGAACATCGGTTAAATGTCCTCATCCGGTTCACTGCAAGCACCACAAAGGCAAGCACATGCCATAGTAGAGGCGAGAACTGAGCGTCCACGTTTAGAGAAGTGGGGAGAAATACGATCAATTAAAGTACTGTTCTGGAACCCTGGCCTTCTGCAAACATTTCAACGAAGGCGTTAGTGCACTGTGCGGAATTTACCCGCGATGTGCAACCTAGCCTTGAAGTATACTGACAGTGCGCATGGGTTTAAGTTTTCGACACCCCATATGTGTAGGGTAGTGAACCAAGTCCGACCTTAATTAACCTCCCTGCATATTTCCTTAGTGTTCTTTTAAATGTCCATCATCATTTTCTTTTTGCAGTTTTCATCACTGAATACGTCCTAGATCATATAGAATGGAAACGGAGTAGCATCAAGCATGTGTTTCCAAACTCTCCACTGATCCCTCAGCTATATTTAATCTCGCCTGATCTATGCTTCTCTGTATAGTGCACCCACAGGTCTGTGAAGGCGCTTTCGCGCTATACGCCCGGATGAATACGACAGGCCGCTGCTGGAAAGCACACCGGCAACTTCTTACACGGCAGAATAATGCCGTTGTCATTGGACCTCCTCGTTAGGTTTCAGAGCAGTACATCTGTCTCGTTCAATCTTATTTTTAATGCGATCGGCATTCCTAAGACACTTCATGTATAATCCCATGTCCGTGCCCATGTCTATCTGTGTCTCTGATCGTTGTCCCGCCAAATAGTGTCCGTGGCCTAATGTGTAGAGAACCGGGCGGTTGTGCATAGGGAACGAAATTCGTAACCAACCATCGGACCACCTTGGGTGATTGGGCATGGGGACCACGTGTGGGCCGCTCTTCAAAGAACCTCTTTCATGCCCACTTGTCTAGCTAGATATGCTCTAGTAGCTATGCGCCGCTCTTCAATGCCAAAAAAAAATTTAATATTTCTTCAGTGGCGAGCGGAATCAAATCCGCTTCACATATGTTCAGACAACCTTGCTCCAATACATATCACGATACGCGCCACGTGCGAACTTCGCGGTGGCGCCACTAGATGGCGCTGCGCGTCCAAGAGGAAGCGCGAGAGAGAAGCCCGGTTGCATACACGCCTCGTACGTGACGCTTTCTTGCGGTGGCAATACGGTGTGAGAAGAGAGAAAGAAAGCTCTTTATGGAAAGAGCTGAGTGTGTAACCACGTATTTCCGCCTACATGCTACTCCACAGGGTATGACACGAAGAAGATGAAAGGCCCTAGACTAAGGTGGGCAGAAGAAAAAGGAAAACAAAAAAAGGCTGGGGTGAAACGTGGCTTGCACCTTGTTATTCGAGCGCAAGCTCTGTTAAGCACGGTTAGACGTGGTGCTTCAGTGCTTCTGCACGGCGAGCTATATCGGCCGGGGGCTCAGACGCAGCCTGGCGTCTGCGGCGAAGAGTTTATGTGCTCGCATCGGCGCGTGCTTCGTCCATGGCGAACCTCAGTGAGCGACCAAGCGCCGGTGAAGCAGCTGTTAGACCCCCGCCTAGTCACGTGGTATGCACCGGCGAGGCTCGAGTAAAGCCCGGCTCGAGCGAGCGGTGCTGCGAGCTGCGACGCCGCTTCGCAGCGGATCACGTGACATGGCGTCACACTCACACTTGGGCGCCGGCGGCTGAATGTCAAACGCGCGGCGAGTTTGACTTTGGGAGTTGTTTGTACATCGAGGAGTAGAGCTTTCGCTCTGAAATCAAATGCAGGTCTTGTTATGTTATCGGCAGTAAATGATGTGCGCCGTTACATTGCTTCAGTGCTTATCTCATTAACGTCGACATGCAGCGTAAGACGGATTCTGTCGAAATTTTTTTTCCAACGCTTTGTATGTGCTGTAACCGTGCTTCGAAGGCGGTGTCTCACACTTGGTATGACACGGTGTTTCGCAGCCATCACAAACAGTTATCTTAGGTTGTCTTTAGATGTGAACAGTGTTTAGTTTGAAGCTCTGCAGACGAGATCGCACGTGCCATGGAAGCGGTGAGCCTGTGACCACAAGGAACGTCTGGTCCTGCGTCCTTGCATTCTAATCCTTCGCCGAGAAACAAGTGTGTTATTCTGTACGTTCAGTGTATGGCATGTCTTAGGGTAAAAAAAAATCGAGCAAAATGATAGGCGATTATCACGTAGGCTGTGCAACGCTCGCGTAAGAACGTGGACCTCATGTGCAAAGCGAGGGTGACAGACGGTGTGCGGCAGCAGGAAGTTGCAGAGGACATGCACATGTGCTGTTCTAGGAGTTCAAATGCTATTTAGCATTGTCACTTCTAGCTGTCAGTAGGTTTTCGAAGTTACGCTGCCTTTGTTTTAAATGAATATTTGGTCCTGGTTATTCTGCATTCACGGAACTCCCGGTCCAGGAGTAGGGTCACTGCGATAGGCACATTACTCGTCACCGCTACGAGAAGGTAAGGCAAATCGTGCGCTAGATAACAAAAAAAAAAAAGAGGCTCGAGTCGACAGTGCCCACTGACTTGCGTAACGTCAGCCAACGAGTGGGGTCAGCGTAATCCATCACCACAGTGACAGCAATGCTCCCACCGGTTCGCAGCTGGTGCCACAAACACAAAGCGGTTCGGTCTGGACGTCATCGTTGCACCCTCCAATTCCTTCCCACTCGCACACTCGCCCTTCCGCCCTTTCTTGGACAGTAAAGCTAAACGGCAGCGTTTTCGACACCAAAGCCTTCGTCCATCCGACGTCGTAATTGCGGCCAGTCCCTAATTAAAGAGCCGTGCGTGCCAAGCTTACTGCTGCTGGCGGCCCGCGTGGCTGCGTCCGTGTAACCGGCGTCGCGGACAATGAACGAAACACGTGTCGCAAGCGTAGAACCGGTCGTAAAGAAGCCGAGCGCAGCGCGTTGTGCCGAGTCACGCTACACGTGAAAGCGCGAGAGGAAGTGGGCAGGGGGCGGAGTTCACTGAGCAAGGTCGAATGACCTGGAGGGCGTTGTCTGAGCGATCTCCGAGCACGGGCCAAGAGCCAGCGGGAGAAATAATGGTGGGGGGGGGGGCGAAGCAAATGAATGCTTAACGAAGAGATAACAACGAAACGGAGAAACGAGAGAACGACCGGAGAAATGACGGAGTGTAAGCCGACGCATTTGTCAAACAAAGGAGCGAATGGTGGGACTTGAGGAAGACGGAAGGAGTGAAAAAGACATTGGAATGCGGAGACACCGAAGGTGGCGCCGTGGCAAATTCGTTTGAAGACGCCGTTTAGAGCGCAAGTAACGCATTTGCAACCAGAGAACACAGAGCACCCAAACCAGGCAATATTTCATTCCATGGCAACAAGTGGTAATGTACGGTTTTATGTCCTGGTACGATACTGGCTTAATGGGTGTTCTGTAAGTTGGCGACTCTGGTTAATTTTGACCACCTGGGGTTTCCGAATATTTCAGTGAGCCTCTAAGCTATGTGCACTCGTATTTTTCCTCGTGCAACAATCGAAACATGACGACTGTGGCCGGTAATAACGTCCGTGACCTCGTGCATCAACGTTAAGATATACAGCTGAGCCTGAAGACCGCATACCATGGAGGCAGTGGCTTTCTGCGCTGACACGCACTACATCCATTAAGGTCCAACACGAGGGCGGTTCCCTTGGAAACCGTTCAGCTCGAGCTAAGCGTCGGCTAATGTGGCTGGAAGGCAACATCCAAGCTCTCTTTGTGCTACTTTAAAGCGAATACGTTTCTCTGCCTCTTTCACCCGTTTTGATGGTTGGCCGTTGGCGTTCGGTGGGTGGTGGTGGGTGATCGCATTTCCGCCACCAATACAAACGAGCCAATGCAAAGAGCGCATGCTCTTACGCAACCAAGTAACCGTGTTGCAGGGCGCGGTCGTATAGCCAAACGCTAACACTCTGAGACGCATGCGGTGTCGCGCGCGAGGTTCAAGACCTTCTCTTCCGCCACTGGTCTCTCCCTCTGTGGTGGTTGTGGGAGAGGAATCAGGCGATAAGGAGGATGGCAGTCGCCTTCTACGCCGCCGCTCGCCCCACTGGAGAAAACACACACGTGAGGAACTTGCTTAAACGTAAAGCCAGCTGTACTATCACTACAGAGGTGCAGGTTAACGGCTCTGTCTTTTACAGAACTGCGCAGTGAAACAAGCGCTACCTAAACATCCTCATTCTAACAAAACAAACGAAATCAAAGTTTTATGTCATCTCTCAACAAAGAGAGAAAGGGGGTGGCGGGAAAAAGCTGCATTACTGCAGCTTGACTAAGCCCGGCCCCCTATGGTACAATTCGACAGTGTGCAGCAGTAGTATAGGTACATAACATAAGTCAAGGCACTTTATAGGAAGTGTAAATATAGGCCAACAAGCGCACTTGTTTAATAAAGCGAATATGTTTCTAAAAGCGTTCTGCAATTCGCTTACACTGACCATCATGGTCGATGGTTCCTGCGAATTTCTTTTTTGCGACACAGCTTGCATTAGGCATATTACGGTTACATAAATGTGTACAGGCCTTCTTCGTGAAGAAGATACATCAGCTGTGCGTGTAACTTATCATCTATAATTAACCGTTCGTAGTCTGTGGGCGGCTCTGTCGACACCTCGGTAACCCTAAGCACTTTTCTTGGTACCTTTGTCTAGGGGTAGAGGGTTTTAGACATTCCACAGTATCTTCGTATGCTGGGCCCCAGGCCCAGGTTACGGAAGGGGTTAAGCGCCGCACCAGCGCTAAGTTTACGAAGAGATACTTCCTCCACCCTAGTTGGACGACAAGAGGAAGGGTGGATTAGAAGATAAGGAGGGAGTACAGCATGTTGTCCCGCAAGAGGAGAGATTTTTCTGGCTAATAAGGCAGAGCCAGGGTCGGAGGGAATGGAAGTTGAGGGAAGTTAAAGAGCAATGGACATGTGTGAAAAGGTTCATCTCGCCATCAGCGACCACTGGGTGCAAGGTGACGGTTAGAACCACCATAGGAATGCAACCAGAAAAGATCGATTCTGTACTAATTGCAGATTTCCTTTCTGAGAAGTTGCAAAATTCGTTGATAAAGGGACGAGTTCCTCACTGCATTCCCATTAGCAGAATTGGACAAGGAGCCATTGAGTGAACACGAGGTACCAAAGCATCCAGTGCATTCATCAGCGCACGGGGCTCCTAAGGCAGTTCTGTATTGCCTTAACATCAAGCCGTGTGAGTTTGTGGCATTTTGAGAGACTATACGCGCGTTACAGCGCTCGCACAGATAGCACTATATACGGTTCCTAACTTCCTCAATGTTAAAGCGAAACTTTGCTTGCGTAAGCATCTCGTTTTTCGCGTGACTGCTGGATCGGTCAGCACCTTGCCGGAAGCTCCAGCTTTTATATCACAAAATACTGACCGACAAGATAGTTCCAGCTCAGAGGTATCTCTAAAGTACGCGAACCTCTTAACGGAATAGCGCATTATATTCGGCAGCGTCTTTGATTCCCCTAATTTTGTTTTACTTGGAACGTGACCCTTCGTGGCCAATATTCCAGAATAAGTATATGCCACCGTGATACACGGGGTAGATAAACATACGTGTGGTGCAACTTTTTTTTGGAGGACATGCACATTTCGCTACACGTCACCATTCCTGAGACAGCCCATACAAAACATACGCACCATACAAATGGGCACCATACGAGGCGGTGTTTCTTCCAATTTCCTTTAGCACGCCGAAGCATTGGGGACCTTTGCGATAGATCGTCAACGAAAGTAACGCACGCGGCTCGGTTTACGATGAAACAGCCAATCAAAGGAACACGCCACTTCCGTTAAAAAGGACCTATACGCTTAATGGGTAAAACAGGCAAGTGAACATCTACACCTTCGTCGTATCTTTCTTGTCCTACAGCACTTTCTAGGGCGCTCCTAACACAAATGAAAATTAGCGTGAAGGGCGTTTCAGCTGCGGAAACATGGCCCCGATGCTTCATTATTTTTTACGAGCGCGCAAACTGCATGTCGAGAGAGAGCACGTTCGAACAATATAGACGAACGTGCCCAGAGCGACCGACATTATCCTTGGCCCTTATTGCCGAACATCATGAGCGCGACAGAAAAGCTCCGTTCGCTTACACACAGCCGGGAGCCCGCTGCAGTTTCGGCTCAACCTTCGCGCAACCGCAAGTCACGAACGGTACACGCGATCGCATTCGGGAAGCACGGCGCCAGGCAGGCGGACGGGGCGAGCGAGGGAGCGTTACCACCGGCTGCAGGGCGCTCTCGTATATACTGCGCGAGTTCGACAAAGAAAGAGAGATAGAAGTAGAGAAAGAACGACGAAAAGTCAAACGAGAGAAACGAAAGTGAATCAGTAGGTATCGGGCACCTTCGGCAACTGCGGCTAAAGCCAGCTCCCCCTATCGATGGCGTCGGTGAAACGGGCATGACAAAAAAAAAAGTGCCGCAGATTCTACAACGCCCCCCCCCTCCCCCCCGCTGAGCTTTGAGAAACGCGGTGCCGGCGGCGGACGTCGAGGCGGAGGCCATTTCACGAACACCTCTGTCCCGCACGAATCGAAATCCAATACGCGTTGCGGCCACGTAGTTTTACTATACTACGTGGCGGCACGACATTCGCATGCAAACGCAAACTTCGTGTACCAGTGCTCAGGAGCACGCACGTGACCTCTCCGCAGAGAGAGTCTCTCTTTCGGTTTTATTCCCCCCCCCCCCCCCCCTTCTTCGTCAGAGAGAAACCGGATCGTTGAAATTTCCTCGCAATATTCACGACCTCGGACAGGCACGTGCTTTTTTTTTTTTTGTCGTCTTGTTTTGGTTATGTTTTCGCAGTCATTATTTCGCACTCGTCTGACGCATGGCAAGGAATCTGGCTTGCGTCGACGGTCAGGGAAAAACCGCGCGGGTTGTTCGTTTCGTTCGGTTTGGATAAAACGATGAGAAACGATGCCAGAGGAGGGGAGAGGAAGGGTGGCGGGAGCAGAGCCCGAAGGTGCGTCAAATATTTAGGTCGCAGGCACCGTACCGTGTTACCTGCACCCTGCCGGTCCAGGAATTAGGCTTGCAACTCCGAGACCAATAACGAGCAGCCATTTGCTAGGCGTCAGCCGGTACATGAGGACATGATGATCCGGTGATTTCGAGTGATCATGATCCAGTTATGGCGAGCACTGGCTTCCGCCCGCCACTTGTCCCGGTGGTCGGTTACATTACAAAGAAGTTCGAAGGAAAGCGTTGGCAGATTTGAGCGTTCTTCTCAGTGGGCGTCCGCTGTGGGCCGACGGTAAATGGAACACATCATTCCAGCACCGATCACTACTCATTCCTTTTTTTGTTTTTGTATTTCGCTGGCTTTCTTTCGGGTTCGGGGGAAAAAAAAAGCCCTTTATGTAGCGCGTATTGAGCAACAGAAGTCCAGTTTTGAAATGCTTCCGGATGGTCTGCAATTTTGTAACTGGCACTTTTGCTGTGAATATAATACTTGAGAAGTTGAATAATAAGTAATAACTATTTCTGTAGTTAGGCGAAATGCCAAAGAAGATATTGTCGCACTTGCTCAAAGCGACGGCAAACAGCATGACTTTGGTTCTGTTCAGCGACGTGGCACTTGCATATCTTTAAATAATTGTTTCATGTTATGTGGGACGCATGGTATGTTTCTTTCTAATCTTGCTACATTTTCCGCCCCCAATGTACGGTAAAAACAAGATTTTGTGGGCTGGTTGACCTCCCCATACTTTCATCCTTTTTTTCATCTCTCTTTCTCTTTCTATCCCTAGGCTGTGAAATCTTGTTTAGAATTTCTTTCGCGCTGTTCTACTGACGTGCTTTAACCCTTCAATTAGCAGCTCAACAACATTGCTGACCTAACAGAAACATATGAAAGAACAAGAAAAATGCAAATATTAGATTGCGCCTTTCAATTTACCTTTATTTATCAACGTGCTCAACAATCGTATGCACGAAAAGGTCGATCGTGAGCAGTGGCAGACATTTTGGTGATAAAATCCGCAGGCTTCGTCGTTCTCTCCTAATCGCAGGAGGGGGGGGGGGAGCCCTATTATCGATGATGCTAAAATAGTTTGTTCCGGAAATCTCTTACATTTATCTCCATAGAGGTGCACCTCAAAAACACACGTCGACCTTGTTGAAGCAAGCACCAAACAGTGTTGGACCAGGACCATAAGTTTGCGTTTAACCAGCACTTCAACAACATTTTTGACCTATACTGTATATCACTTAGTTTTTGGAGAAACGTTTTAATATTTCATTTCGTAAGTATTTGTACAATATTAAGAAGAAATAAAGCAACAAAAATTCGAGGCCTGGTTTTTTGTATATTACCAGTTCAAGGGTTAATCAAGTGCGCACAAATACCTTCGGTGCAAGCACTTAGGCGGTTAATATTATTACGTGCAGCTTCCCTAGAGTAATTAAGAAGGCGGCGATCGTCGGCGACATTGCGCGTGCTTTTTCTTTGGGCCAGCTTGGCTTTCACTGGAATAAAAAGCGGTGTCCTTCTCGGCAATTAGACGTTACGTACGCCAGATTACGCTGTCACATCCCACAATTGAATTTTTTTTAGATAGAGCTGCTCTGACGATGTACCCTCTATGCCACATTCGCAAGGACATTTCTATAATTGTCACTTCGATGTTTACATTATAGAAAACTTCGCAAAGCTTGTTTGGTCCCTTAGCCTGGCTGGCTAGTAACGGGACCAATTGTTCGACGTACCTACGTAATTCGGCGAGTGGTTACCACAGTGAGAAAAGGAAAACAAAACTAAATACAAATATTAGAATCTACAATACAATATGTAATACTAGAAAATTAGAAATATACATTGAATCAATAGGCCACTACTTTTTATCATGATATTCCCTCTAAAGAAAGATACTACTCAAAGCTCCACTCTGTAAAATTGGATTGGGAATAAATATAATAGCATTATCATCATTCGGGTCCTTGACACTAGGGTATAACCACAGAGGCGCTGGTTCCGCAGTACTTGATTATTTAACCGAAACATAACGATTACGGCGCTAATTGTTGTGTTTTTATTCTACATATAAGATCTGCAGTCATTTCACGTAAATTGGTTTCTCAAAATTATTTATTAACAGTAATTATATCCTTTGATCGTAGCCTCTTCTAACATTCACCTTCCAGTTAGTCTGACTGCTCGCTCGCATTCTAGTGCAGTTATTGTGACATCTCCTTTTGTTTTCTTTTCTTCCCCCTTTGCGCTTCTCGTTTTCAAATCAGAATTAACCTACCTACTGCCTCGTGATCCTTGGCCTATCCCCATTAGTGCGAGTGACCCATGACAGACGGCCATCGTCATCACATTGGCTGCCTTTGTCAGCAAAAAGTCTTCGCATAAACAGTGGCATCATCATCATCATCATCATCATCATCATCATCATCATCATCATCATCATCATCATCATCATCATCATCATCATCTTCTTCTTCTTCTTCTTCTTCTTCTTCTTCTTCTTCTTCTTCTTCTTCTTCTTCTTCTTCTTCTTCTGTATGTCCAGTGTAGGATGAAGGCCTTTCTCAGCGATCTTCGATTACCCCTGTCTTGCGCTGGCTGATTCCAACATACGCCTGCAGATTTCCTAATTTCATCTGCCCATCTAGTCTTCTGCCTTCCTCGACTGCGCTTCCCTTGTCTCAATTGGCACTCGTTCTGTAACCCTAATGGTCCACAAGTTATCTAATTTACGCATAACATGCCATACCCTGCTCCATTTCTTTCTCTTAATGTGAGCTAGAATATCGGCTATCCCCGTTCGCTCTCTGATTCCCACCGCTCTCTTCCTGCCTCTTAACGTCACGCCCAACAATTTTCGCTGCATCATTATTTGCGCGGTCCTTAACTTGTTCTTACCAGTGCCTTAACGGTGGCTTACCTTTAATTTATTCAGTGCCTCATCATATATTTGTGGAGCCAAACCATCACGACACCGTCGCTTTGTCGCCATTTTACCTATTACTTGGCCGCCATCCGGCAACAACGGTATACCTGCTGTCGTGCATCACGGCACAGAGCATGCCCGCGATTCTTCCAGTCGGGCCCATCTGGCACGCCAGATGGCCCACGCGCGACTCAGTCAGTCGTAATCAATGTTTTCATAATATTTTAAGCGTGTCACTGAAGTGAGACAAGAAAGTCTCTGAATTTCCGCTAAATTTTGTTGCAATGTCGGTAAAAATTGTCGCTGTAACTGTTCAGTAAGTTTTATGTAATAACAGGAGTTTCCGAAAACAAATATATAACCTGGCCTAAACATTTTACGGAAACGTCTCACGTTTGACTGTAGTGTCCATGCAGGAGAGCAATAAACTGTGGATTTGCCTGTAGTGGTGTAGTGGGCCACTTTATTATTATATTCACACAAAAACGGGCAGTCAAAGCTGAAATTCGGCGTTTACATTCAGACTGTGAGGCTGTAAATGCTGCACAATTCAAAAGAATCAAAAGAATGCGAGTAGCCTGTTCGTCCTAGCCTGCAGAGCCGCATGATCCCACACTATCCCTGCAAATTTTCTAGTTCTCAGCACTCCTGCAGCAAGAGATAATTTCTACGACAAGCACTCGGACGATCGTTAACACGGCGATGGCACTTAAATGAGCGTTATGCAAATCACGTATTATGCTATCGCCTCCTTGATCTAGCTGAAAGCGCCTAAATGTACCGATTTGCCCAAAAGCCATAAAAGAAAGAAAGAAAGAAGCAGTGGGTCCAGACTCGCGCGAAAGAGCCCATCCGCTCCAATGTCTGCGCCTTTCCACAGTCGATCTGTCTTACTATTGGAAAAGTCCAGTGAGAGGCTTGCGGTCTGTTCCGAAAGTCAAGTGCCCGCCGTACAAATTATCACGGAACTTAGAATTACGCCTAAAGCCAATGCGGGTTCATCTTATTTTCGTGTTGGGAATAATTTCCCTCAGCCGCGTTCAGAGTCTCTTGAACGGAAGGCTATCGGATAGTCTTTTCCATTGGTTTGATGCGAAAGCACTACCCGGGACCTGTTTGTGATGCGTTGACATCAAGACGCAGGGGTTTCTGTGCGTCATAATGAAGAAAAAAGTGCGCCCGTATCAGAGCCTGTTTTGCCTCCTGATGTCTGTTCTTGCCGCGGTCTAAAAAGCGATTCGGCGAGAGGTGGGGAGCAAAGCTGCAGACAAGTTGGGCAAGAATTTTGCGTAGTACGTTACGATTCCGGCCGTGCAGGCAAGATTTCAGTTGGCTTACCGAGGGTAGTCGCGGGGCTGCTGACACAGCTTGCATGCTATTCCGGAGTGGATGCCGACTTCTGACGTGAATTCGGTGTCCGAGAAAAAACACTTGCGGCTCGTGAAAGCGGCATTTTGCTTGGTGCAATCTGAGGCCATGCTCTCGTAGTCGCTGTCACACTTGGCGTTGAGTCGACGTGTTGTACTGCCTATTCCATCACGACGATGTCGTCCAAGCAAACTTCTATTCAGCGTAGGCCTTGAAGAATGGAACTCATGCACCGTTGAGAAAGCGCGGGGGCGTAGCCAGTGCCAAATGCCAGAACATTTTAGCTGTACAGGCCTTGCGGCGCATTGAGCTGTTCAAGCACAATTACCGTAGCCTCATCGTCGACTGTAATTTGGCTATACGCACCACGCACGTCAAGCGGGCTTAATACTTCCCTTCTGTTCAGGGCTGCAAAGATGACGTGGGTCTTCGACAACGGGTACTGTTCCAACTGCGTTGACGGGTTTAGGGTCAAGTTTGACATCACCGCAAGGCGTGACGTCACCGATTTTTTTCCCCACGACTGCACGACCGGCGTAGCCCACTCAGACACGTTGACGGGCGATGGCATGCCTTTCTTTTTACAAGAGGTTCAATTTCCACAGTCTCTCTCTTGCGAAGGGCGTAAAGCACAGTCCTAGACATCTAAATAAACGTTATTCCGCTTTGATCATGCTACCGACTTGTGTGTCCATTACTATGTCGTCTGCTACAGTGCCGACGATACCAGGCTTGAGGTTGCGGTCCCACATTTTTCGGGCCTCGACCACGCTGCACCAAGGCGTCCGATGCGAATCGCGCCGTGTACAATCTTCATGTCACCTGGCCGCTATCAACACCCACATCAAGCAAACGGCTGTGCTTCACATGAACCCAACACGTGATTAGCCAACCCGCCGTGGTTGCTCAGTGGCTATGGTGTTGGGCTGCTGAGCACGAGGTCGCAGGATCGAATCCCGGCCAGGGCGGTCGCATTTCGATGGGGGCGAAAACACCCGTGTACTTAGATTTAGGTGCACGTTAAAGAACCCCAGGTGGTCTAAATTTCCGGAGTCCTCCACTACGGCGTGCCTCATAATCAGAAAGTGGTTTTGGCACGTAAAACCCCATAATTACTAACACGTGATTAGCTATCGTTCACGTGACATTGGGATTGCATACGACGCGCCATTCCCTATTTCTACAATATTAACCCGTCGGGTTGCTTCCGGACTCGCGTCGAACGCTTTCGTAAGGTATGGTTTGGACGCGAGAAATTGGAGACCGCGATCTCAAGCCTGGTCTCGTCGCCACTGCAGTAACCTAGATAGTTATGCACGCACCAGACTTGTATCACGATGGAAGCAGATGAACGTTTATTGGAGAGGGTGCCGTCTTGTTATTCCTGCTGATAAGGCCTCGAAGCATGCGCAGCTGCACAATGGCTATGCACGTGTTGGCTACATGTGATGCTCGGCCGTTTACTTGATATAGGCGGCATTGAGATTGTACACGAGCCGCAATTATGTCACTGAAGAGTGGTACATATTGAGTGAAACATACCTACTGACCAAAGTTGGCGCCAACGCGGTTCGCTGAACACCAGCGCATATGCAGGGGCACACATTCATTGACCCTAGGCTGGCATCAAAAAGATTGGTTGAAATGAGGCACATGCCCTGTGGCTCATTCCACCGGCCGAAGCTGGTGTCAAGGAGGTTCATTAAACAGCAGAACATACCCAGTGCCACTGCCCAGTGAACCAAGTTGGTCTGATGGTTGATTTGGATCCCGGTTCCCTCAGCATAGATGCAGGGTGCTCTATACATTAGACCACTGCCTAACCCAACTTGGTGGGAAAATGGTTGGAAACACAGACAGACAGACAGACAGACAGACAGACAGACAGACAGACAACTTGGGCCAAGGCTTAAAGATCCACGTACGTGTGCTCTACGAGAATGTGGTCAACTTAGTATTGTAATGTGCATTTTCCTCTTGAGCAACTCAACATTTCTTGTGCTATGTGATGCGGTCAATAACTAACAATAATGAATGAATGCAACTTTTAGTTTACGGCTTTAAAAACGAAATATTCGATGGAGTAGTTTTAGAGGCTATAGAGAAATATCTAAATCATTTCTTTCCCGAAAGATAGCTTCTGCTGTAATAATTTTTCCTGGATGCAAAGAAAGCTTGCCAGAAAAGGTGCCACGTGATATAGGCGCTTGTGCGCAATGAATTTGGTGCCCTCAAACGCAGTACTTAGTTGCGAAATTTTCAAGTTTTCAAAGCCACAAAGTCGTTTAAAGCCAGAAGGACGAAATTTATGAAATGCCTGAACTGACCATCATTCCCATGCTGACATGAATCGCCCTGCTTGCAGCTCTCGTAGACACTAGCGACACAGTTCCCTCTAGTTATTGTATGAAACTATGTGAGTGTTTTGGCACAGCGCGGGGAGAGAGAAATTGCCGCACGAATGTAAAGATTCGGTTTACCCAATCAGATAACTCGTGTTCTGTGTTTTGTCGTGAGGTGATTCGGGAGGAGCAACCAAGCTGCTCAAGCCGAGTTTCCGACTCCTCACGTATGTTTTGGAGGTAGGAATGGTGCTCTTCACAATAGGCTCTGCCAAGTTCGGTGTGCCAGTCTCATTGTAAATAGCTATCTGTATATACTCGCTACACGAGGCCTCGTTGGTGCTTTTTCTTTAAGTACAAGCGTTTATGTGCTCCCATCTGAGACGGTCAGACGTAACGGGGCGATGGTGGCAGCAAAAGAAGAAAAGTTTCTGCCCCGAGGAAGTAAGCCGGCTATGTCGGCTTGCGAAGTAAGAGCAAACCGGGTAGAACCTCTAGTATCGATATTTTATTACAGTTACGGAATGGGTGCCAAGAGGAGAGAAGCGCAGTCGAGGACGGCAGATAATTACGTAGTGTGGGGGAAATTTTCAGGCGTAAGATGGACGTTAGCTGGCGCAAGACAGGTGCAACTGGAGATCGCGGTGGAAGCCATTGTGCTGCACTGGACATAAAGATAATGATGGCGATGCACGAGAAGGACGACGACGACAATGAACGCATACCGAGCTCTATCTTGATCGAATGCAATTCTGATAAGTCGAGAAAAATACATCGTCCACTGCAAGCTTGACTGCTGCTGCCGGCATGCAAGTGCTACAGAGAGAGCGGAAAGAAAGAAAATAAAAAAAAGAAGTAAAACTCTCATGAATACGGTTGCTGGCCTTGCTCAGCGCTCGTGACACGCATGTGTAGTCGGGGATTAAGGCCCGTTTAGTTTTATTTTTTTTTTTACTTCGCTCTAGTGTCTCTCAGTATGAAGCGACAGTTTTACCACCGTCCTTCTTTTGAGGCGAAGCTTCGTGCTTCTGCACGTACTTGCATGCTGGGCTCGCTGGCGCCTTTAAGTGGCGCGAAGTACTGAGCCCTGTTCCGCTTCTACGCCGCTCGCAAACTAAATTCAGGTATACGCCGTTCGGGAATTTAACCATAAAGTGAGAAAAACACGGCGCCTACCGAAATTATCTCTGGCTCTCGCGTTTATCCTGGAAACTCGTTCGCTTTGCTCCTTAATGCGTTCGCTATTCTGTGACGTTCACTTGCTAAGCATCTGCGGCGCGGGCTTAGTGGTTACGGTGTTCTTGTGCTCACTACAAATGTCGCAAGCTGGAATCGCAGGCTTGCGGACGTTAAGCTCGCTCGCTCGCTCACTCACTCACTCACTCACTCACTCACTCACTCACTCACTCACTCACTCACTCACTCACTCACTCACTCACTCACTCACTCACTCACTCACTCACTCACTCCCAAGATATCAATCAATCAATCAATCATAGTTATTGATATTGCAATGAACCATTCCACTAGTTCGATTAAGTATGTGTTATAAAGTGGCAAACACCGGTACGTCCGAGCCTTTCAAGACACCAGCTCTAATGGTCTGCACGGAACTGAACATTGTGCAAACTTAATAAAAAATTGTTGAAATATTTTACTGCTATAGCAATTATATCAACACTACAGGAGCATTTCTGCCGTCAGCGTTGGCGTCGCCGTGAGGTTCCATATGAGTGAAACCGTGTGAGGGTGAGCTGGCGAACGCGTTTCAACTCGTGTGCGCAAGCGAGGAACGCGGCCCGGATGCGTGTTCTTCCCTGTCGCGCGCGAGGCAGGGGATGAGGCGAGGGAGGAGGGTCGTTCTTCACCGGCGCCTGCTACGGTGCCTCGATGTCCGCCTCGCCCGCCGCTCCGTACAGACTGGAGACAACCGCGGCGTCCACTACGGCGTTGGGAACGCGAAAGGCGGACACCGTATAGTAGACGCCTTTGGCGCACGCCGTAGGGACGCGTTGCCGGCGCTCGTGAATAGCGGTCTGCGACGTGGCTACAGTGCGCGCCCGCGCGGGCCTCATCTTCAAAGCGAGCTGCGACGTTTGCAGAGTGCGCGTAGTGCCGGTAGCTTCGTGTGCGCTGTGCTTTCGACGTTGCGTTATCTCTGAACAGAGACAGGCATGAAGGCCAATTCGCTTGCTGCTGCTGTGATTCCTCACTGCAGAATTTTCACAGCGATGATGATGATGATGAAAAACTTTATTTATCCCTCTTTAAAGGGAAGGGGGCAATGGAATAGAGGGTGGGAGGAGGAACTACTTGAAGTAGGCCTCCTTTATCCTCTCAGCCCACTCCAGGATGGCCTCCTGAAGATCGGGCCTGGAGCTGCGCAAGGCAGCCTCCCACTGCTCCTCACTAGATATTAATTGCTTGAGGAAAGGGGGAAGGGGGTGCTTAGGGCACCCCCACATGATATGGTTTAAGTCTGCTCTGGGAGATACACAGAATTTACAAGAGGGAGAAAGGTAAATGGCGGGATGAATGCGGTGGAGGAGGTAAGGGGACGGAAAGGTGCGAGTCTGCAGCTGTCGCCACAGAACTTCACACCTACGCGGGGATTTGCCCATGAGTGGCGGAAAGGTTAAGCGGCCTAATCGGTAGTGTGTGCAGATTTCGTGGTAAGTAATAAGTCGATCCCGCGCTGTGAACGGCGCCTCCTCCGTGGCGAGGTCCGACGCATCTGATGCCTGAGCCCGGACTGTAAATCCTCGGGCACTGGCATGAGCCGCCTCGTTTCCGGCAAGGCCCGCATGCGCGGGAGTCCAGATGAATGCCACAGTTTGATTGAAAGGATGAGCCAAGAGGAGAGAAAAAGCTGGCTTAGAGACCCTACCCGCTCCGAAGTTATGTATGGCTGCTTTGGAGTCGCTAACGATAACTGATGAATTTGGAATTGTGAGGGCCAGGGCTATGGCCGCTTCCTCCGCCTCCTCCGAGGAAGAGCCAGGAATGGAGGCGGCCGCAGCGACCTGCCCGTGAGAGTTAATGACTGATATTGCATAATGATTTCTGTTCCCATATTCGGCTGCATCAACATAGAGCACGTCTTTAGAGGTGAATTGTTTTTGGAGAGCCTTTGCTCGCTGCCTCCTGCGCTGTTTGTGATGCACAGGGTGCATGTTTTTAGGAAGTGGGGGGATGCAGAGGTTCTCGTGTATGTGATGTGGAATGGTGTATTTAGTCCTGATGATGGATGCCGGAGTGATAGAAAGAGTTTGTAGAATGTGTCGACCTGTTGCGGTGTTAGAAAGTCTGCTATATTGGGATGTGAGGTGGGCTTCTGTGAGTTCAGAAAGTGTGTTGAAAGTTCCAGTAAGCATTAGCCTTTCAGTGGAGGTACGTATGGGGACTCCGAGAGCGAATTTATATATTTTGCGTAAAAGAGTGTCGATTTTATCTGATTCTGATTTAAGGAAATGTAGATATGGTGTTGCGAATGTAATCTTACTGATAACGAAGGCCTGAATCAAGCGGAGAAGTTCGGCCTCCTTTAGTCCGCCATGTTTATTGGAGACTCGCCCTAGAAGACGCAGGGTGTGATCGACTGTGGTCTGGAGTGTATGTAGAGTATATGTGTTGAGCCGGTTGCTTTGAATGTGTAAACCGAGCACCCGGAGCCTGTCCACTCTAGTAACGGGGATGTGGTTTAGGATTACCTCTATGCTAGACATGTGTTTTCCGGTCCCCCGGTGGGATGGCAGAAGTAGCAGCTCGGATTTTTGAGGGGAGCATGTGAGATTCATAGCCCCGGCATGAGCCACGACGGCGTCTGCTGCGGCCTGTAGAGTGTCTTGAATCTTTCCATCGGAGCCGCCAGTCGTCCAAAGAGTGATGTCATCGGCGTAGAGTGAAAACTTGAGATCGGGAATAGACCGCAATGCTTGCGCCATCGGCATCATAGAAAGATTAAAAAGAAAAGGGGACAGCACTGAGCCTTGGGGCGTGCCGTAGCTACCTAAAGCGTATGAAAGGGATTGCTCTGTGCCTATGTGTATCGTTGCGGTACGGTTGGATAAGAAGGTACATATGTAGTCATATGTCTTTCCGCCAACCCCAATGAGATTAAGCTCTCGGAGGATGGCGGAATGTGAAACGTTATTGAAGGCGCCGTGGAGGTCCAGACTGAGAATTGCTTGCGTATCTAGACTGCTATTGGGTGTAATGATGTCATGCTTCATTCGAAGCATGATATCTTGGCATGAGAGAGATTTTCGAAAACCTACCATTTCTGATGGATAAAGATTGTTGTCCTCCATGTATTTACTGAGTCGGTTGAGGATGACGTGTTCGAGTGTTTTACCTAGACAAGAGGTTAGTGATATAGGCCTGAGATTAGAAGTGTTGAGGGGTTTGTTTGGCTTTGGGATAAAAATTACACTGGCATCTTTCCACGAACTAGGGAGGGTGCCAGTGTCAAAGCAGTGATTGAAGTATGCCGTGATGGCTGTGACAGAGTTGTCGTCTAGATTGCGGAGTATTTTATTGTTAATAAGGTCGGGGCCTGGTGCTGGCATTGTGCGCAGGGTGGCGAGGGCATGGCGAACCTCTGCTTCCGTGATAGCGGCGCTAAGTAGGTCGTTGGGTTCGCCAGTATATTTTGGCATGTCATACTTCTGAGCGGGAGGCAGATGTTTATGGCGGAGGTCGTCGAAGAATCCGTTGAGATTGTTTTTGTGTGCATGCAGCAGTTTGTTTATGCTATGGTTGTGGTGTGTGCGCGATGTGGTAGGGTCTAATAAGTGTCGCAAGAGTTGCCATGTGCGCTTGTTATCGAGGTTGTCATGCATGCTTTCACATACCTGGCCCCACTGCTGGCAGGCCAGTTGTGTGGCGTACTCCTGGATCTGGAGGTCTAATTTGGCAATTCTGAGTTTTAGTTTTCGGTTGAACCGTTGTCTCTTCCACCGTTTGAGAAGAGACTGTTTGGCTTCCCACATGTGCAGAAGCTTGGAATCAACCGTAGTGAGAGCGGTTTCGGGGGGCAGAGTGGTAGTGTGCGTCTGGGCGTCTGCGTGTAGTTGCTGAACCCATTCTGAAATGTCTTGAATGTTTGTGGGAGCTGATATCTGGCGGGCCTCTCGAAAATTGTCCCAATTGGTAAGGCTGAGGCGTTTGGGTGCAAAGGGTTTGTGTTTGAATTGTAGTGTGATGGTAATGATGTAATGGTCGCTGCCGAGGTTAACTTGTGAGTTGTGCCATGTGACGTGTTGGATTCTGTGTGTAAGCGTAAGATCAGGGGAGGTGTCCTTAGCTACGCTATTGCCTAGCCTGGTTGGTGCATCGATGTCGTTATGTAATGTGAGTCTGTGGTCTTGTATGTGGATCCATAGAGCTCTACCCTTAGGAGTAGAAACGGAGTGACCCCACAAATGGTTGGGTGCGTTGAAATCTCCAAGGATTAGGAGGGGGCGGTGGGTGGCAGCGGCAATAGCTTGAGCGAAAAGGGAGTCAAAGCGGTGATGTTTGTCTTGTGGACGACTATAGATATTGAGAATGTAAAGGCCAGGTGCATTATTTTTGCGAGGAATAATTTCTAGAAAATCGTGCTCTATATCTGTCGAATTGGGAGTGATTGGCAGTGAGGTGCTTTTGCATAAGAATTGCCGTATCTGGCCGGGAGACCTTATTGTTCTGATAGACATTATAACCTGGGAAGCTGATTAGTCCGTGAGTTTCCTGAAGCGCAATGACAGCTGGGAGATTAGAAGAGGAGGCTAGAAACTGCTGGAGGTGTGCTTTCTTTTTTCGAAACCCCCTACAGTTCCACTGCCACACTTCAAACTCGGAGCGGGTCGGGTTATTGGCCATTGTTAAGCGGAGCTGGTGGGGAGGCGGATCGAGCAGGTGCAACTATGTTAGGATGATTCGCGGTGACTCCAGCTATCCAACTTGTAGTTTGTTGGATGTGTGCTTGTACGAATTCAATAAATTTGTCTAGCTTTTCATTCCTGGCTGTGTAATCTGTATTGATTTTTTCAATTGCAGTGAGTATATTATGGAATTTAGTCTCCAAAGTGGTTAGTCTGTCGTTATAATTTAAGATTGTCTCGTCTAGGGTGTCCTCTGATCGCGGAGTGCTCGGAGTTTTACGTTTGCTGGGGGGAGGGTGAGGCGGTTCCCGTTCAGTGGAGGGGCTAGTGTCCATGGGGCGGTGTGAAGAGGTTTCAGGTAGGGCTGATGGATGATGAGTCGAAAGGGTCGTGTTAGAGAGAGGGGCTTCAGAGGTTGAAGCAGAGGGGTGACGAGATTGGAGTTCTAATTTAAGTCTTTGAATTTCGGCTTTTAGAATTGCATTTTCTTCAAGGAGGAATTCATTATTAGCAGTCTGGTTTGAGGAGCAGCTGGAAGAGGCTACCTTAGCCCAGCTTACCTGGGGTGGGTTGCGCGAGGAGTTGGCGAGAGCAGGGCTTGATGATAGAGCTGGCCAGGCGACGTCTTGGGTTGCATAGCCAGGCCCGCGGTCCTTGCTTTTGCTCCGACTTCTTCGCCGGCTTGAGTCGCGAGTGCGGTCGAGACTGGGAGTTCGGTTGGTGGGTGAAGTGTCTTGTTTGTGCCTGGGACGTTTAGGGCGCGGTTTGAACCTTTGTTTGCACAGTGAGGAGCCGGTTTGATGGTTTCCGTTGCACACAACACATATCGGGTCACATTCGTGGTCCATGGGTGCGTCTTTCATTCCACACTTGGGGCAGAGTGTGTCCGTGGCATTAGTGCAGACGTCCTGGCGATGACCAATCCCGCGGCATCGGGTGCAGGCTTCTACCTTCTGCCTGAAGGGGCGGCATCGAAGTGAACAGCCGTCGTAGTTGACGTAGAAAGGGATGATTTCGCCTTGGAATATGACCATGATGGTTTCAGTATTGCCCAGGCGTCGTGCACCCCCAATAATCAATGTTGGGTTGCATCTGCGGAGGGTTGAGGCGATGTCATCTTCTGAGTAATCTGGGGGCAAGTGAATGCATCCTCTGCAGGTATCGATGGGATCGGCCACATGGGTGGCGACTTCGTAAGGGTTACCATTGAATTGCAGACTCTGGATGTTGTGGTAGAGATCTGCACGTCCCATGTCTGGTGTGCTGATTAGAACGGTATTGTTGATGGTGTTGACACGAATTTGGTCAGAACTGGTGCGGTCGGTGATGGGGAGCCCGGCAGCCTTGAGGATGACTTGTCTGAGGATGCATGCATGGATTCCAGCGCAGTTGAGGCCCCCACGAACTCTTAGGATGATTTTATAATCGCTGCGCGGCAGCGGCCGGGGCTTCGGTTCTGCTCTTGATTGAGTCCTATGAGCCACTGTGGGGTATGCTGGTGGCGAAGGATACTGACGCTGTTTCGAGAGGTTATTGTGGTTCTCGCGCCAGGTGCGCGCGCCATCGCGCTCCGTTCCTGCGCCCATGCTAGGCGGAGCTAGGCCCAGCAGCGAGACGGTCAGCCGAGAGCCCTAAAAAGGGCTGCGGCTCGCGTAAGGGACGTCGGAGTTGCTAAAGGAACTGTCAAGAAGTGCCGATAACACTCACATAGGTCCAGGCAGGAAATCAGGCTCTTGAAGCGATAGGGTAGGCACAAAAATGAAAAATGCAGGAGCCGAGGCAACATGCGACCGCTCACACCGCGCTCTCGCTCATTGAGCGAGATGTGCTCATGTTTACCCGTGCGCGCGTGACACCGTGCTGGTCAATTTAGTTAAAACACGTTGACGGGTAGTTGGTTTGAATCCACGATAGAATGTGTAAGCGCGACTGAACAAGGGGGTAGAAAGAAGCAGACACACAAAGACAGAACTGTCTCCGTGTGTCTGTCTTTTTCTACGTCCTCGCTGAGAAACGCTTACAAGTTCTATCATCCTTAGTTTGGTCAGTAAGTGAATGTTTACAAGTTTATACGGCCGATAAATATACTATCTTTATTTCCTACAGCTATCCACTAATTTGCTATCGAAATCGGTACTCCGACTTTCGGGCGGAACTGCGAATTTTTTCAATGCGTTGTTAGTAGATGGCGCTCGCGAAAGTTTCGGTGGCTTTATGTACAGGGCACTCAATTCTTAATTATGGTTGATTTGCATGCGAACGCTATCTCAAACGCCCGAAGCGTTGCGTGTTGAAGATTGCACGTGACATGTCTCACTGTGCATCCTCGCCAGCACAAAGCGCTGAACCATAACCTCGCTGAACATACACCCTGGCCAACTTGACTTGATACTGAACGCCCCTCGGGCGCTTAGGTTTGTTGTTGCGATTATGCTCGTGTCTCGCGAGTTGCATATGCTTCAGGCCCCGTTCTAAGGAATGGGAGGCTGCGACTAACTTCCAGAGAGCTCTATAATTAGCATCGAGCGTGCACTTGCCAGAAAACAACTCGTGTAGTTGGCAGCAATGAGAAGCCATTTTAAAGATTGTAAGATTAGACGCCATTTATTTCTCTGTGCGGGCTCCCCTCAAGCTCCGAAACGCTAAAAGCAAGGAGTGCAAAACTTGGATCGGCGCACACGCATTTAAATGCTTTACCAGCCTCCCGGGTTTATCCTACAGATAGGCGAAACATAAAAAGAAATATTTCAATAAAAGTGCTCTCGTGCTCTAAGAAATATCGGGAGGCACTCCTTGTTATCTCCGCGAGCACGCACGAAGGACTGTTAACATGCTGTTATTATGGCGTAACATGCCTGCGGTAATCATGCATGTTTTTATTTCTCTTACCTTCATAATTTCACAAAGAACATGTCTCCATTTGTGCAGTTATTTTTTTTTTAATTTCTCTATTAAGGAGTGCAGCAGTATAGTAGAATTGAGGAAATTGATGACAACATTAGGACTTAAAGATGATTTATGTGTCTACAAATTAGGCCTAAACAAGAATTATGTGTCTACAAATTAGGAAATAAAGATTCTAGCATTATCGGGACCAAAGAGTTTCACCGCATCAGCTGCGCTAGGTGGGCGTGCAAAAGAAAGCTCATTTATTTTTCAAAATTAATTTACACAGTCAACATATTGGGTAAACATTTCTTCCAGACCGGCCCGCTTTCTTAAAGGGTCAGTTATTTGACTGCGTACGTATGATCTGCAGTACGCTGCTTGTGAACGACCGTCCTTAAGAAGTCTGTTTCCTTTGGTGTAGTCTATCACCGTTTGAAGAAAAAACGCACCCCGTGTTCTCCATGCCCCGTATGTTATATAAGTGCCTACGATGCTTTATGCTCTCATATTTACTCATAAAATCATAGCGGATAACTGTGCGGCATGCAGCTATTTTTGCTACTGCGATAATAATACTCTAGCTATTTTTAGCTCTCCAAAATATATCACGCTGCTGTTAAAAAAAAATTCAATCAATCGCTAATTCGTCCTGTTGTTGACTACGCATCTGTCGTTCGGAACCCTTATAAGTAGTATGAGATTAACAGGCTAGAAGATATTCAGAAAAAGATAGCGGTAAGATTTATATGCCACCGTTATGATCGTGACTTATCACCCTCCTCGGCACTTCTTTCCTTGAATTTAACTTCGCTTCATTCACGTTTCATCATTAGATGAAAGGTAAATGATTAGATATCCTGCACAACATCAGTACATTTTCTTGCACAGCATAGTCGGTTATTCCGTTGGACTTTAAAAAAATATCTATACTAACCTCGCGCGAGGGTCATCAACGAGACGACATCGAAACTTAAACTTGATGCCCTACTTTGGACGCCACCAACATGTTTAAATTCAGCTTTTTCCCTCGTTCCATAGAACACTTGAATTCCTTACCTGGTTCTGTTCGTTCATGCCTCTCCCAAAGTTTTATATCTGCCATCCAAGATGTATGGTCTTAGCGCATCACCTGAATCGTTGTATCGTATTTTGCGCTTTATCGTTTGCCTGTACTAATAATTGTGCTAATGAATGAATGAATGAATGAATGAATGAATGTGCTCGCGAACGGATTACCCTCACACAGTCTGTGAATTTAAAAAAGATATGGAAATGAATATCAGGAGAGGTTGGCGCCTTTATGGTGGCACCGGCTACTTCTTGTCACATAGCAAAGGAAACAAATATTCACAAAAATGGAGGTTATTGTTACAAAATAGAGCAATAAATAGAACACCAGATGAATAAAAACTATACAGTACATGAATCGCAAAGTTTTGTGCATGAGTTCAGCACACATTCGCATATATAAAGACAGATATCTTGAATAGCCAAAACATAAAACACATGTAAATACAACGCCAGCACAAAACACAATTACACATTGCGTAAAAATTACGATCACCACATAAATAAATTTTTAAACCAGAGCAACATTTATATAGCTCATTTAACTTGTTAGGATCAACTGAAACTTAATACTTCCCCAAAATGTTGATGTCCTCGAAAATCTTCTGGAAAGCAAGAAGTGCTCTTTCCTCAAGGCCCGCAGTTGGCGATGGACCAAGTATTTTTTTACAGTGAATGGTCTTCTTTGCAAAAGCAACAAAGTTTTTTGCAATACCCTTCGTTGTAGGTCGTATTTAGTGCACTCGAGGAGGAGATTATATACATCTTCGTCTGGATGGCCACAAGAACACTGCGGACTAGAGGCACGTTTTATCCTGCATAACAAGAGTCTCGTAAATGAAGTACCAAGACGCAGGCAGGGCACCAATGTTTGAAATTTTCTGTTTTCTCTTAGATTTTCCGGAATTGATAGGTTATTCGAACAAAAGTGTAAGGCCATACGTAAATAAACTCTTCATAGACATTCAACAGATATGCAAAAAAAAAGAAAAACGGTACTTAGACGTTTTACAGACATTCCGAACATAATTGTCAGGAAGTTACCGTGTGCCAACACGGGCAGGCAAGTGCGGATTGTAAAAAGCAAGCTGTAATGGAATCGAACAAATGAGCGAAGCTAAAATGCGAAGTGCACTATAAGATTTCAGAAACCAGCGAAAGAAAGTACATTCTCTTGGACAAAGGGCGTCGTTCATTACGATTTCATATCCTCGTCACCTTCCTCTACCACTAGCCGCTTGTCAGGCCGGTATTTCGTGCACTTTATTCCCTGCTCTTTTCAGGCAGGGCAACGCCTCGCATCTGTTTCTTTTCTATTATGCTGTACCGTCTCAAGTCCCGCTTAAACATATAAGGGAGATAAAAAGCTCACGGCCATGGGAAAAAAGAAAACACGTGGGCTGGCGACACAGTCGGAGCAAGAAAAATGCAAGCTAGTTCCTTCGCGTCGCGACTGCTTTGCATGAATCGCACGACTTGGCACAGAAGCAATTGCGTTCCTGACGGTAAATGGCTCTTCCTTTGTTTCTTTTCCTTAATCGTAACAGCAACTTAACTTTCCTAACCATGAGGAATCCCTGCATTGCGCAAGGATTGAACAAGCGTAATCTGCTCATAATTGCTTCCAGCGCAAGGAAGAAGTACATAAGTAGACTTTCTTTCTATAAAACAACACAACTTTTGTTTTCTTCGCTTTGCTTTTTCTTTTCCAAGCGAGTAAGCGCGAAGTATTATCGCGAGTTTAGCGCATTTTTTAGGCGTTTCACGATTGCGACTGCGGGTGTCGGTGAGAACGGCGTACACCGGTCTGAAAGTGGCACGACCACACCTTTTCGGCCAGTGTCACAAAAGCAGGAAGCAGTAAGGTTCGCGTAGGATATTTTCTGCTCACGTAGTGGTCACTATTCTACGTATGCATATATATGGGCGTCTGCATGTTTATCGGGTCTCTACAAGAAGAGGTGTTTTTCGTCGAGGCCTTGCTCGACTTGTTCCACATAATGGGTCACGTAAAGCACAGACGCAGACACTTGCGCACCCAGGATTTCTGTCTAGTGGCGCCGTGGTTGGGGAGAGGCCGAAAGCACGACTAAAAATCACGGCGGTTGTTAGGAAGCCGTAAAAAAGAGTAGCATACTTTAAATAAGTAGGCGTGTTTAGGTATGGTCTTGTCCAAAAGAAAACTTTTCGGCCTGGGTCGTTCACCTTTGGAGGTCTATGTCTATAACTGACCTAACCTGGAGGCCAGCAGATTGTAGGGAAAGACCGAATTAATCGACAAGTCGGAGCGTGCTGAAACTGATAATGGCAAGCAAGTTTTGCGGAAATACGCAAGGTGCGAGAACTTCAACAAAAGCAAAAGAGAAAAGATTCACCTGAAAGCAGCACGAAGGTACAATGGAACTTCTTTGCAGCTTCGTTCCACGTTCATGTGAGCGCCAGTCTTTCCGTTTCTTGCAGCAAACAAATGGTCAGCGTATACGGCGAGAAAATTTGGCATGCCTGCTTCCTCATCAGCACCCCGTCGTCACCAACGCCAACGTTGTGTCAAGTAGAATGGCCCCTTACGCACCGCTGTCGTAGTCTTGCTGTATAGTGACAGGCTCGTCCCAAACGCGCGCGCACACACACGCACACACGCACAAGTACAATGACGAAACGGTGGCCGCAGCAACAACAAGACCCAGAGTGTGGTATCAAATGCTTTCTCCGTTGGCTCATGTTTACTTCTGACAAAGCAATAGTGTCTATTCCCTGGCGCTTCCGAAAGTCGCTGCTTAAAAACACAAGACCACCCATGCCAATGGGACTGGCGTGACGAAAAAAGTTAGGCCATAAATTAGCACCACTAACTCCCTAAATTTCTGATAGCGTACCATAAAATGTGACTGCGACGTCTCTATACAGCAGCGTGCATGCCTCACAGTGACCTTTCACACGTCTCATTCATCAAAGGTGCAGTTTTATGCTTAGAAACTTGAGACTTCGTGTACAGTGTAACTCGCCAGCGCATGCTTGACACACCTCGAGTTTTCTGTTAGACTACACTCCAAAGTAAGTGAAGTCCGACTATAGTGCTATATAGAAATATGCGACCTACGGTGAATTCGAACATCCGTCTTGCACCACAGCAGCCTAATGCTATAAGTGCAGGCGACAATATTTTTCCTTCTTTATTGGTTTTATTCTGCAGTTAACGCAGAGATAGGTCATGCAGACACACAAGTCCATGCTTCTGTCGTGCCAAAGTCACCATTTGAAACATCAACCACGTGCACCATCTCTGCGACAGTTACCTTGAGATTTATTCGCCAATTTCTGACACAGCGCTGAGACACTGTGTTAGGCGGCACTGCCTTCGAGATCACTTCATACTTCAGAGCGCAGCTGTTAATGGCCAGTTCCTGCGGCGAGTGTCGGCGACGGTGGCGGCGGCGGCGTAACCGAGTTAACGAGCACAGCACCGAAAGGTGAAAGAGTGATCGCGGAGCGGCAGATGAAAGACTCCAGGCGCGAACGAGAAACTGGTTTCACGCGGATCCGCCCGACCGCTCGATGCGTACTTCTGGTCTCGGCCGGACCGCTCGTTTCGCCGCACTATCGCCTGCTCGCGTCAGCTATCGCGCGCGCTTGTTTCGATTGTCATATGGTTTGCGATTGTTCTTTAATCTGATTGCACGCGCGACGGGAATGGTGTGGTACTTTCTGGAAGCCAAGCGGCACCAGCGGCACCACTGGAACCCTCGACGAGACGTGTATGGAAGCCGACGCGCTTGACCCGCAGATCAAATTTTCGACCATTGCCAACTCCGCTACATGTTCTTTTTCTGAATTTCTCAAATTTATTGCCTCAATATATCGCGAAATGAAAACACATATAGAGGTGCGCTCAAATTTTTCATTAGGGAGCATCGCAATCGTTGGTGAAGTTTTTTCATCAGACGGATCCCAACAAAGCTTGTTCAGTCCGCTTATAATGCGATCGCTTTACCGCCTTATTATCGCAATAACATAGACGCCCCCATGCCGTGGTGATGTATACAGAAGCGTATATACAGACCACGTCACATTACGGTGCGGAGACGACTATATATACTGTGCCCGAAAACGAAACGCCGCCGACGCTGAACCACACCGCATGCAAGGACGAGTACAAAAGCTCGTGTGAGCAAGCAAACTGAACTTTATCGGTGCAAGCTGTATGAGAGAATAGAGGAGGAGGAGGAGGAATGAACGTTTATTGTGAGAAACAGCAAGAAAGTGTTCTTTCATCGCCCTAGGTGGGCGGCTATCTTAGTCCAGAAAGCCGTTGGCTAATGCCGCAGCCCGGGCCCGGTCCACCAGACTTCGCTGATCTTCCAAGCTCTCCACCCGCCGTGGTTGCTCAGTGGCTATGGTGTTAGGCTGCTGAGCACGAGGTCGCGGGATCGAATCCCGGCCACGGCGGCCGCATTTCGATGGGGGCGAAATGCGAAAACACCCGTGTACTTAGATTTAGGTGCACGTTAAAGAACCCCAGGTGGTCTAAATTTCCGGAGTCCTCCGCTATGGCGTGCCTCATAATCAGAAAGTGGTTTTGGCACGTAAAACCCCATATATTATTATTATTCCAAGCTCTGTGCCTTTAACATTGCCTCCCACGTTTCTTCGATCGCTTGTAGCGGTTCTGAGGCATCATCTGGATTGTTGTTCTCGCGATGTGGGCATATTAACACCATGTGTTGGAGGGTGTCTGGTACCTCACAATATCGGCATAGGTATGAGAATTTGGTGGGGTGCATCCGGTGCATGAGAATCCCATGGACCTACGTATTCGTTTGTAGTCTGCGGAGGGCGTTGGCTTCGTCTTTGCTTAATTTTGGATGTGGTAGGGTGTATTCTCTCCTTTCCAGTCGGTAATGTTGCAATATTGCGGCGTAGTTGATGGGAACGTCCTCCGCCCTCGTCGCTTTCCGGAGAATAGAGTTAAAAGATTTATTACAAACATGAAACAAGTCGTAATGCCTTCCCGTTTTTCTGCGGTTGGTAGATGAATTTGAGAAGTATCTCGGAAAAAGTGGGTCAAGTGCCAGAACAACAAAGGTGGTGGGATATATAGGTAAAGCATGTCGATGAACACTGGCGATGCAACATGGACTCGTTGTATGCATGAGTATGGTCTTGAAACCTCTAGTGGATCTTAATCGTCTGTGATGCAATACATTTATACAAGCAAAGTTTTCAATAACGTGTCTTTCGCTATTTGCACACATCGTGTAAGCGGCCAATAAACTAGAATCATATTTGGTTGACAAGCCTTCAAAGGTTCCTTGTGCTGCGAAGTGTATGCGCAACTTAGTGGTGAACGTTAAAATAAGATCGTCCAATATAGCGCAGACAAGCTCCCTAAAACCTGCAAAATGTAAAGATGCGATTAATAAGCCGTGTATACCGCCTGCACTAATTTGAAACGCGAACAGGAACAAGAGCCCGTTACGGGAAATTACATGGGAGTGCGACATGCAATGGCCCTGTGACCATTTCCTCAACAACGAGTCGTCCCAAGCAGGAATACTCCGCGTTTGAGCTTCAACTAAGCTGCGGTTGCAAATTGACGTGAACCTGGAGATGAAACAGCGCGTTTGAAGTAGCTTTGGAATCGCTCGGGTCTGAATTTATGCGGATGGTCCCGTCGATGCTTGGAATCGCGCTTCCTCCTAATATATATATATATATATATATATATATATATATATATATATATAATAAAAAATAAAGAAAAGCTCTTAACTGCAGTATGTTTCTTTGAATAGGGGCTACTTAGATGTACTCTCGAAATGTTTGTGGGATTATCCTTTTATACTCGTGCGTTCGCATAGCTTTAGCATATCCTAAGCTTCTGAGTGTTGTTCTACCTGTTTCCGTAAGTTCGAGACGTTCGAAATATGCGTCCAACCTACGAGGAAGAAAGAATAAAAGCCACAATAGAGACTACCCGAAAAATCTGTGGCCGAAATCCGGACGCGCACGGTACGCCGATGCAGGAAAACAATCGGGAACTCCAGCAAATGCCATCAGCGTCGTCGACACTAAGGACAAAGAGAGAACGGCAGCTAGCATCTTACCAGGACACATAGATAGGACAGAAGGAGCAGCAATAGCCCTGGCCATCTCAACCTGCGGCGAAGGAGCAATAATACTGCACCGATTTGCAAGCGGCTTGCCGACATATTGAGAAAGGGAGAGTCTCCAGGCAAGCTCTGCAAATCCTCACAGCCACGGCGAAGGAGCACCTACCAAATATATACACCGTTCGGGCTCCGTGGCCCCAGTGCCTGCTAAGGAATGAGGCAGCCGGCGCCAAGCGATTGGCAAGGAAAATGAACGCATCTTGATCCGACTTCTTACTAACACTTTATTGTGCCCGGCAATCTTGAAACATTTCGAGTGTTCCTTCACTGGCAACTGCCAGTACTGTGGGAAGGTGGCTGACGCCTACCACATGGTTTGGGCTTGTCAGCTCAATTCAGCTCTTTCCCTCAACCCTAATCCTACCCGAGAGGAGTGGGAGGCGATGCTGCTCGGTTGCTCGCACCTTCAAGCCCAAAAGGCCTTGGTCCGGAGGGCTAAGCTGGCGGCTCGTAGCAATGGGGCCCGGAATAGGGACTCCACCCATTGCAGAGCCCCTTAAGGGCTCCACCTCTCTTTTTGTTTTCAATAAAGGCTTTCAAGCAAGCAAGCCACTATCCCAGCTCCCGTTCACTGGGCTCTCTCACAGGACGCGCCAATGAAGAAGGATGAAAGTCCCCAACAAGTACACCAATATCTTGCAATACTGCAGGCTAGACAGAAGAGCCTACCAGCCACATCAACCCCATGCAGTTAAGCTATGGAAGAGACAGTAACCCTCAGGAAATTGCAAACCGATACCCACGTCTACGGAATTTTATTGCACCGAATCTCACCCACTGAGCACCCACACATATGCAAGTACTGTTACGTTCCAAACACCATGCGCCCCATGGTATGGGGATTTGTACGCAAACATGCCACCGTAGACACCCAAACACGTAACCGAGGAGCCGTGGGAGGCCAAGCTATATAACAGGCTCGGAGCGGAAGAAACAGCGCAGCCTGATCGAACGGGAACGGGAGATGGCCATGGCCCGGGGCTACCTGGAATAAGCAAGCTGCTGCCCACGTAGGGTGCTCACTGCGCTTGCGCAGAATAAAAGTTTATTTTCTCTCTCTCTCTCTCTTAAGTGAAGTGTTTTCGAAGGCGGTTTTGTCGTAATGCAACACGAAACATCGCGCACCGTTTGGTTGCTGTGCAGACTTAGTTTGTTCTTTCTCTTTTTCATGCAGCTTGCAGCGCCAACCGCAACCTCGCATCACCTATTCCTACCGCGTAGCACGAGATGTTAGCAATCAATCGCCACTTATAATAATGCGCCGTTCCTTTCCTGTACCCACGTTCTCGTTGCCACCTGCTATAATACGTGCGTAACAGAGTGGCCTCGAAGAAACACTATTCGAGTTTTCAAACGAGGGGCAGCAGATTCATTTAGAGCCTTTGTTTTGACATTTAGCGTGTTCTTTTTTGCTTCTTCTTCTTCTTCATTGGTTTGTTTCGCGGCATGCATGCGGCGGCACCCGTTTTGCCAAGGTCGAGAAAACGGTTCCAGCTGGCTCGGGAACCGCAAGGTTCCCCGCGCCTCTTCGCGCCGGTGAAGCCAAAACAACCCCGTTGGGCTCGCTCACACGTCCGGAGAGTTCGGAGAGGCGGACAGGCTACTACGCACCCGTGTCCACGGTGTGTAGCCAAGAGCGACTGCCGCGTTTATCGGAACATAAGGAGCCATTTATTTGGTCGAGATCTCGCCCGCAACTGACGCTGAATCGCCCTTTACAAAAAGTTTCCTGCAAAAAAAAAAAAAAAATGTTGAGGCAAGTTTGACCACTCAGGTACCGTGGGAATGGTCGATTTGTGTGATTTTCGAGCTTGAGGCTTCATGCGGTCTCGTGATCTTATTCGTCTGCCCGTACTGGCTTGGATTTCCGAAGAAATCTTAGTATTCTTAACGCAGAAGCTTATAGGACCATCCGCACATGCGTAGTCGCGGCGAATCGTTGAATTTATAACGTGGTATATTATTGAAATGCTCGTGGACGGATCACTAGCTTCGTGGTAACGAACCACATGGGGGGGGGGGGGGTCAACTTTATTAGGTATTCCTTTCACAGGCCAGGAGTTGGTCTGGCGCGTTACGCACGATAGAGAGATAAATAAAATAAAATAATTATAATAAATGGATTACTTGAATGTTTAAGACAAACGGTCGGGTGCAGATAGTCCGCACGGGAGATATTCTCCTGATTGGTTGCGGTTTCTCTAGGAATGATTAGATGGATACATGACAACGATAACGATTCGCGGCATACTAGCACTTTGGAGGTTTACTCAAGAGTAGAATCATGTTCCTTAGCCATTTTGCAAGCAAAGTACAAGACATCTCGAACGCAGGATACCCGCCGCGGTGGCTTAGCGGCTATGGTGTTGCGCTGGTAAGCACGAGGTCGCGGGATAAAATTCGCCACCATATAACGTGGGCCTGCCAGAAAACAAATGCGGCACCAATAATACCAAACCCGAGTTCGGAGCAATGGGAAGGAACGCTCTCCAGCGACCGTCAGGACGTCCAACTAGGGCTGATCCGACGGGCTCAGCTGGCAGCGGCATCCAGTGGAGCCCTGGACTAGGGGCAGACGGCCATTGCTAAGAAGATGGAAGACACCATCTGACTCCGCGAAATTTATTAAATTATCTAGAGCACAATAAACGTTTTTCCTCCTTCTCCTCCTCCCGCCGTG
Source organism: Dermacentor variabilis (assembly GCF_050947875.1). Lineage (NCBI taxonomy): Eukaryota > Metazoa > Arthropoda > Arachnida > Ixodida > Ixodidae > Dermacentor > Dermacentor variabilis. The sequence continues at coordinate 23,994,937 of NC_134575.1, read as the reverse complement.
GCGGTAACATTTTCATGGGGGCGAAATGCAAAAACGTCCGTGTCCCGCGCATTGAGACTACGTTGAAAATTCCTGGTGATCGAAATTAATCTTAAGTCCTTCACCAAGGCTTGTCTCATAACCAAATTGTGGTTTTGACATGTAAGATCCGAGAATTTACACATTCAATTCGAACACAGGATATCCCACTGTGCTATAAGGTCTGAAGTCGTGTTTCTTAACACTAATTTATTCATTGCCTACGTAATAATAATAATAATAATAATAATAATAATAATAATAATAATAATAATAATAATAATAATAATAACAACAACAATAATAATAATAATAATAATAATAATAATAATAATAATAATAATAATAATAATAATAATAATAATAATAATAATAATAATAATAATATAAAATAATAATCACCGCCGCCGCCGCCACCACCACCGATCTCAAGAGCAACGGACCACCCCTTAAGTTTATGTAAGGAGCACATGAAATCCATAGATCTAGAAGCTGGTTTGTCCCACGGGAAGAGCTGGAACCTTTGCAGCTGAACAATATACGAACAAATGCGGTATGGACCCAAGTCGATCTCCATCACAAGCGATCACCAAGTATATCGCGTCGCTTCCTTCTCCTGAAACGCAACGAATACCAAAAGGAGCCAACAAGGTATGCGACAACTGAGCAGAAGCTCTCGCTTCCGAATGCAAACGTGTTTTCGCTTTCGAATGCAGCCACGTTGCCTACCCAAAACATTTACTTCTTTTATGCGTTTTTATCGCGCCGTGCAGCTATGTTACAGCTCGGTCCTCGAGCGAAGTCAAGGACATTGCCTTGAAAACTTTGAAAAAAAGTTACTAAATGAACGACCTTCGAATATCACGGCTTGTATGCTTTCGAAATGTTGGTACGAGGAACGTGGTGACCTCAACATGCCTTGAAGTGCACAAGGAAAAGTCGGCTACAAAGACAGGATTCTGCGATGCACAATCGGGAATTCCGGAAAGTATCGAGTGGTTCTTAGAATGGCTGCCTTTCCTCATTTATATTTGTAGCAAAACTCTGTGAGAATGGAATAATAATGAGAACTCCTATTTTGTTTTGCGACGTACCGCATAGAAACGTTACTCTAAAGCACTTCAAATGGAATTCTGGGCTTTTATTTCACTAGCCGCACAGAGCCTTGACTCAATTAAAGAGACGTTTTATTGTTTTTACCGGTGTCACGCGATGTTGGTTCTAAACAAAAAATGCATGCTTAGGGATATTGCAGAGCGACGTCATGAACCCAGACACTATGATTAGTCGCTCTCAGTATAGCACCTGCTATAGCAGCTTCGACCTTTCGTTGAAAATCTATGAGGCAAGTATTCGAAATTCGAGATACAAGTCGGATTCTTCGATTCTAAAATTTCGTATTAGATATTCTTTGAGTGTTCGGGGACGAAAGGGCATGCGAGCTAATCTGCGATTATTCGAACGTATCTGCCTAGACAAGACCCTGCGCACCTGGCCCACCGCTCATTTAAGTTGTGCGTAGTGAGGCAACGAGCTTGGCAGTGCAGTAGGGACCAATATGTTTTTTTCCACGTTGCACTGTACTGACACAAAATGTGTCAAAGTTGTGAATAGGACCGAACTCTACGAGTTGGTATTAGTTAGTTCTTGAGAAACGAGCGTAGAGAGATGAACAAGGCGAACAAGGATATTTTGCCGGGAAAGTTGGTGCTATTTACCCTATATATACATACATTCTCTACACACACATAAAAAGGCACTGATGGGAGCTGTGTTCTTTGTGCGCTGCCTCCTACTAGTGGTGTTACAGGGAATTTATATTAAGGTGGAGATGGGTAACGACACGCGCGCACCGACTACAACAAAGCGTTTCTGAAAAACAAAATATGTAACATGAATACTGAAAGACTTTGTGCATGCGCCACGTGGACATCACCCCTGATGACTTTCGAGTGCAAATGAAAAGAGTTCTTGTTCTTGTTCCCTAGTGAAATGGCGCAACCCACTGTAGGGGTTGGGCCACGAATAGGGCGGTGAAGAAACTGTCACCAATGTTTGTGAATAACTTAGGGCGAAATAAAGTTGTCAGTCACTTTAGCATACGCTAAAGAGGATGAAGGCGCACTCACGAGACCTTCGTTACATTACTTGACATTTTCATTCGAATGCGTCGTTACTTCCTATTTCTTGCTTTCTCCAACCAAAGGTCGTGGCATCGAGTGCCTTAACTTTACCTTAATTAACCGTGCCTTAATTTACTTCGCCCTAATTAACACCAGAGGTCGCTGGTGTGGCTCCCAGGCTTCGAGTTGCATTTCGACGGTGTCCAAGGCATTAGACGTTTGCCACGAGGCAACCCCACCCATCCATCAGCGCCTCTCCAGGCGTCAACGCAGCGTTGACACCCGACTCCTGACGGATCCACAAAAGCCCCCCTACCACTACCTGACAGCCTGAGCTAATGATGAAAAGGGCCAACGTCAAATGGTACCGAAGAATGGCGCCGACTGTTGATTCCCAGGTTCCTATCCTGTCACATATCCCATACCATCGGAGGTAGGATTCCTGCGGAGGTAGGAGCGCTGCGGAAAGATGCGACATCATGGACGGGGTATTGCAACCAATTCAACGATTGTGATTGGCCGCGATACAGTCATCAGATTCCCTAGTCGGGTCGCCTAGGGAAGACTAAAAGGGGAGACCTTTCGTGCAGTGGGGAGGAAGTGTCCTGTGTGAACTCGGACGTTTAACATGCTTCTGCATGAAGCGGGCTTCCGTAAATGGAGCCAGTGAAACTAATGTCAAATAAATGCTGCTTCTTTTATTCCTACTAGCGGGCGTACTCGTCGACGGGCTTGGTGAATTTCTTGCCCTAACGCCACCTTGAGCCACAACAGAGTGCTTTAATTAATTGTATCCCCCCCCAAAAAAACTGTGCCTTAACACCAAAGGCCGTGCGTGCGACTAACACCAAATGTCAAGGGTTTAACTCCCACCAAAGGTCGTGGGTTCGAGCGTCTTAATTAACTATCTTAATTAACTGTGCCTTAATTATATTTGTCTTAACACCAAACGTCGTGGGTTAGTACCCCGATTTTGTTGCAATTGAATTTTGGTGCCATAACGCCAGAGGGACAATTTCTCGACCAATGAGCCACCAAGGCTTTCGCCTTAAATACGGTATTCAATATTCGAAGCCCGAATTTTTTTTTATATACGATTTCAAATCTGAAACGTTACTTTTCGAACACTGCTAGAGTGCAAGCCTTACGGATCACAGCAGAGTGTGCTTCGCTGCCCCTCAAAGGTTCACTTACAAGTTTGCGCGAAGTTCACTCACACCTTCTCACATGCTTTCACATCATATCTCACAAGTGGCAATTTGCTTGCGGCCCAATTAATAAAGGATGTTAATTTTCTAGAGAACCAGGAGCGTGCTTGATTTGATGTTACGATGTGTTGTAGTAGCTCGAATTTTTACGATACATGTGCCTTAACAGTGCACTCAATCGCCTTTACAACCACTGATTCTCGAATCAACAATGCACATGGCCCTAAGCAGGGTACAGGGCCCATATTCACAAAAGGGTCTTGCGCTGTAATTGTTCCTAAGAATCATCTTAAACTAGTACTGACGCTATAGACACATTACTGGCGATGGCGGCCTGTCAATGGTAGAGAGCACTTTAATTCGAAAGAAAATCGTTGTGAATTCAGCCCCAGGCGTCATATATTGAGGAGCCCCTCAAAACACAGGTGCTCTATTGTCTTGCTGCCCCATCTATTACACTCTGCGTGCGCCTGTAGGATTCTTAGCCCTCCGAATTAAGATCAGGGTAATTTCCGTTCGTCGCCCATTCCAGTAGGTAACACCTGTTAAAGAGACATTAAAAGTAGCACTCATTTAGTTTAGTCTGGTGAAGTAATTTTTCCGAGACTCGATTATCACTAATAACGTGGAAAGAGGTTCGTTATCAATGGAGAAAATTAGGGGCAGATATCTCGTTTTTCTTTTAGTCTCGCGTCAGAGCCGCAGCATCGGCAGATCAGTGTGACATCGGGAATTCGAACCCATTCTTCCATATTTTGGACGCTATTGTTCGGAAAGGTTTTCAGAACTCACCAGGTTGCGTCTTTCATTTCTCTTATGTCGAATATGGTCTATAGTATCTATACATAAGTTACTAGCTGGTCCAAAGTCAGAAGGTGTGCAAAGACGCAACGAGAGTGCCAGCGCGACAGCTTGACACCCTTCTTTCCTTCTTTCGTCCTTTCTGGTTTATACCACGACTCGTCTGACAGTGAGGCTGAGCTTTATGGTGTGTTAACAAGTATCAGTCATCAATCCCGCTTAACCCAAGGCTCCTGCCTTAGTATTCCTCTAACAGCACCGGGCACGTACTTACAACCCGATGACCTGGCACCACATAACGTTTCGCTAACAAGGACGATATCCGCCTTCTACCAGCGAAGGGCTGATCTGCCATTTCGCTAAACAATGAACACGTATCGAGATCTTCTCTCGCCACCGCTGCACACTCATTTCGTCACCTTGAGCGAGCGCGAGCCACTGCGCCCCGCCTGCGTGATTCACGACTGCCTTTTTCTCCCCTGACTCGCGTCCTCATCAGGCCGAGGTCGCGGGCACAGTCATCCCATATAATCGCCCCTCGACCATGAGCCAAAGCGCCGATAAATGCAAATGCGTGACGAGTCGTATTGGCCTCCGCGAGCAGGGAGCAAACTAATACTGCGTCGTTGCCTACACCAGATGGAAAGCAACTCTTAATGGTCTACACCACCAGGGAGCGCGTTTGGGAGGAACCGCCTTCGCCGAACCCAACGCACAGCGCCTATTATAGCGCTTCGCTGTAATACACGGAGACCTTCCTGGTCACTGTGGGTTGTGGCAATTGTAGAGTGCGTACGGACGCCTTGGAGAAGCCTAATACCCTACGAGTACGACACCTCGAACGAACTTGGTCGCCCATAAAACTCGTTGTCGCGTTAATGGCACTCGTTTGCTCGCATCTATAGCCGATGTTGTAGCAGACGAAATCTCACGGTAGCACAGCCCCCGACGGTGCCTCAAAATGCTTTCGAATGATGCCACTGCCACAGAGTAAGTAGTTTTTATCTGTTGGCGGCAATACTTTGCCCCAACATCGTCTGATGTAAGGCGGAGCCAGCCACAGGGCATCTACGAACTCAACAACTCTGTTGCTGCGGTCATCATTCCGGCAAAATCTGAAGAAATCAAATACTTCATGTGTGACCGCATCGATGGGTGCAGAACTTGCGGCACTCCGTGCTGCACTTGATTTCATTAATCAGGAGTCACCACAACAATGGTCAGTCTTTAGTGACTCCAAGGCAGCTCTTCAGTGCGTACGAAGCCCAATGCGCCACGGACCAATGGCCGGAACCACTGGCCTCAGAAATTCGACACATCTATCATTGCAGCAATGACAAGGGACACAACATAATCTTTCAATGGCTTCCAGGACATTGCAACATCAGTGGTAATGACCATGCCGACGAAGCCGCCCGATCTGCACATGAAAGTGGTCAACGTGTCTTGATTCGACTTTCGCGAACAGACCCTGCGGCTGGGCTGCGATTGACGTGCCGTGAGTGTAGTTTGCCCCTGTAGGACTCGAACGTTTTCACCACGCGTCCTTTGCGTTCGTTGTCTCCGGACATACGGATGCACGTACCGCCTGGGTTACCACGACGGGAACAGACCATCTTGTACCGTCTGTGGCTAGGTGTTGCACTTACAAACTCATATGCTTTCCTTATTAGAATGGCCAACAGCCCCACGTGCGACACATGGAACAGCGATGAGATGCTCGCACATATCATCTGTGTCCAGAGACAAGTGATGTGCAGAGTGCTGGACCAGTTGGACAATCGTCCCCTATCAAAACTCAAAGGTTTAGGTCAACGCTCCCAAAGAACATCCGCGCTTTAGGCCTTATTCGATTTATTAAGGTTCCTGCAGTCTTCAGGCCTTCACGATAGACTTTGAGAACGCCGCGTCCTACCGATCTACAGTGTACGCGGCTTGTTCGTGCTCGTCTCGTTTTATCTCTATCTCCTCCTTCTACTTTCTTTCTCTTTTTATCCCCCTTCACCCTTCCCCCCGTGCAGGGTAGCCAACCGGAACTACCTCTGGCTTACCTCCCCGCTTTTCGATGTCTCCTTTCCTCTCTCTCTATCTTTCTCGCTCGTGACCATTGCCTCTTGAACACGCGACAGACGTCGCACACGGAAGCTGAGATGTGGCGAGTCACTTATGGTGTGGCAGTGACGACTGCTCTCAGAAGGAGTCGAGTAACTATGTCGAATAGGCACTGTTGCGTATGCCAGCGATTCCGAAACTGTGTGGAGTGACTCCAACTAGATTCGAGCTCCCATTCATTGCAGACTGTCAAAGTGGCCGGTTATCTCAAATTGAAACACTTGAAAACATGTACCTTCCTTTTATGCTTCCTGTAGAGTTCTGCTGCCTCCATAACGCCCCTGTGCAACGGTGGACAATCTGCTGCACCCCTCGGGCTGCATCTCAAGCCAGAAGCGCCTCTTCCGAGCGATTCTGGAGTTCGCCGAGGACATCGCCCTAGCTGATCGCCTCTAAGCCCCCTCCCCACGCTCACAGCGTTTCGACCGCTGCTGCTCCTTCCCTCTTTCTTTCACCACTCTTTCTATCCCTTCCCCCCTGTCCAGCGCGGTTGAGGTGCCCTCATCTGAGAGACAGTTACTGCGCTGCACTTTACCCCATGTTCCTACTTCCCAAACAAGAATCTCTCTCCATAACGCCCCCCCCCCCCCTCACGTACACACGCACACAAACACAAAGCAGCAGGGCGTTGTGTCTCTTCTTGAGGCAATTGACGGTTTGTCCTTGAACGTTCGATTTGCAATTTGCACATAGCGTCTTCGTTACGCTTGTTAAGTGAATTATTTTTAGAGAAGGGGCGGCAAAAGTTCCAAGCTACTAAGCCCGACACCGCGTCTCGCTCTAGGTTAGATTAAGGTTTTTCACCCCAGGTTAAAATCGATTTCAATCGCAGTGTTGGCTCATGATAATAAATAAGTATTATTAACTTACTCAATTTAAAGAGCAGGTGCGCTTCGTTAAATGTAGGGAGTCGGTGGCTACGTACATACTGTCGTAATCAAAATTAACAGACTCCCTCGCATTTCTTTAAAACCACCATCGGGTATTCACTCGACGAACGTCTTCACCCAAATGAGCTTATGGCGTGTTCATATGCTTGACAAACAACCTGAACTAGAAACACTGACATCTTTTCTAAGCTGAGGCTGAAATGGAGATTAAGAACGGAAGGGTAGGGGGGAGGGGAAGCGCAATAACCCTTGCACACTAAGGTCTATCTGCCTAAGCGGTGGGAGATACAAATCCACCGGGCCATCTAAAGCCGAAAGCGGGAAATACATGCACATCAGAGCGATGTGACCAGCCAAACGACGGATCGAAGACAAGGCAATACTCAGAAGCTGGAGCTTGGAAACTTGTTGGATGCTGTCGTCGGGCAGCGATTTGTCGTACCCAAGAACATCTGGCTTTGCCTGAGTGGGTGGCGATCTGAAAGTGGAGAAAAAAGCCGTTACCTCCTCCCTTTCTCTTTTCTTTCTTCTGTCAATAAAGTTGTGCTATTCCGCATGTAAAATTCGTTCGAAGAATGGCTACTCGAACAGTTGGAACCTGAAGCCGTGACGCTATCCAAATAAATAGCTTATAGAATCTGGTCGACCATGAAAGAAATTCGGTGGAAATACTTTCGAGGAATTTAGTGGACGCTGCTGTGGGTACAAGTAGTACGAAGTACACTGGAGATATGTCTTTACGGGCATCTGTACTAAAGGGACAATAAAGAAAAAAACTAAACAAGCGCTATCGGTAAGGTATTTTTCTATGTTACCAATAAAGACGATCTCACCGTACGTAAAAAGAGGCTTAGTGATTAAAAAAAATTAAAAAAAGACCCTAACAAGAATGGCGAGTGGCGAAGTCGTCTTGCAGTTCCCTTCCCCAGCAGCTTGCTGCCACGCCCTGGATTTCGATGGCGTCGTCCACACGGCACAAGCTAATTTTTTGGTCGGTAGAGATGGACTGCATTGAGTTCTGTAGAACATCGCGACAGAGAACTGGACAAGCTTTATTAATTTATGCTGAGCCACAACGACCAAAATACAAAGGTAAAAAAAAAGCACACACTTTCAAATACGGGACGTCCCATTGACGTACCAGTGCTTTGGTTTTCAGCGAGAAAAGCAAAAAAATAAAAAATAAATAAGAGCTTTGACGTAACCCCTTTTTTTAAATAAATAACCCCGTAAGCCCGAAAACACCGAAGATAGAGTGTTGGAAGAATAGCGTATCAGTCTAAACGGAGTTTTTTGTTTCTCTTTTGCGTTGCTTTAACCGTGGATTACAGGTCCTTACGCGCGACTGGCTCCAGCGGCGGCGGTGGCGACGCAGGCCTACAGCAACGCCCTCTCGCTTGCTCCTTCGAAAAGCTACATCCAGTGGCAGCGGCGTATCGCGAACCGCCTGACCACTTTCCGCGGTTTCTGATTTTCTTCGGCTGCTTGTACGCTCTCGTGAAAAAGGTTCGCAAGAAAAATAACAAAGCAAAAAAAAAAAAAAGAAAACGAAATGGGGTCACGTTGCGCCGCTGGCCTGGTGCGGGGTTACCGTACAAAGGGATCCATCAAAGGGTGCATAAAGAACTAGACCGACGCTCCTGTTATGTATTCCCAACGGTGACACGGACACCGTGCTAGAAGCTACGTTGAAACGAGAAACAAACAAACAAACAAAGATTAAAGCAAAGAGTCTCGAGCAAACGGTGAATAGAGAAACCGATAAGGAGCGGAAGGACGCGGAGTTCGTTTGCAAAACAAAATGCGGTTTCAGTTCGTTATCGGCGAAAGCGACGGATTGCATTGCACAACGTTTTGTTTTTTGCATTGGTACGGGTTAAGAAACGGCGAGGATTGCACGTCGAAAGGGAAGCCCGGCGAAAGCGAGAGCACGGGAATGACGCTTGAGTCATACCGGTGTCCCACCTCTGGGGTATGGAAAATTGTGGAATTGAGCACGTCGGTTCGGCGCGCCTTTCTTCAGGTGGAGTGCACTAAGACTGCCCGCAGGCTCGCCGGCTATCTTCCCTCCGTGTGCTAATACATGCGCATTACCGTACTAGATTTGCGATCACAGGAGCTGTACTCAATCGAGTTTGTCTCGCTGTTTCTCAGCATGAATGTCGGTAGGGAGGCAAAGAGTAAAACGCTTTCTTACCTTATTTGAGACGGAAGGGCCGCGTGGGAGTGGCCTATATCTCGGGGTGTTTAGGATGAATGCAGGGAAGTCTCTGGGCCCGCTGTGTCATGGCTCCGTGGACGTCGGGGACTTAGGCGCGAAGAGCATTGTCCCCACCACTCTTTGTTGGGCCGCCGAGACTACGTTAAACACTTCGCCGTGGTCACTGTGTTGATAGAATTGGCCGAGTTATCTATTGTGCGCAAATGATGTAAACGTGTTCTTTTAAATTTTGAATGGATATATAACAAAAATTCAGCTTTGGTTTTAAAGCGAAGCTTGCTTTACCCCTCACCTCACTTTAAGGGTTCAGGCTGCTGGCTGTTGGCGGCTGTCCTGCAGCCAACAGCCAGTAAACTTCAGCCGCTGTACTTGTGCCGCTGTGAACCACTGGGTATATGCGCGAACAGATCACGTGGGACACTGAATGCGTGCGACTGGGCATGTTCCACGGGGTATGTGCACCGGATAGACAACTTGGGATACACGGTATGTGAGACTACAGGCATGTGCCATTCGGCGTGTGAACATTCTTGGCGAATGCCCCGGAATGGGTATGTGCCACACTGTAGACGCCGAATAGAGAAGCAAAACAAGAGGCAAGTAGTAAAGATGTCGGCAACCGAAGGAACCTAGTGTGGAGTGAAGAGAACAATTAATGGTGCTACAGCGGGCATTGAGCGATGTGGATTGATCTACCGAGAAGTTAAGAAGTTGGCAAGATAAAGTTGAAAGTAACCGATACAAAGCGTTCACAGAAGTGAAGAAGTTGCCAACAGCAGGCCTAGAGTGAGGATCCTTGCTTGTCGACGATTTTCCTCAGTAAGGCAGTTACTCGAGGTCCCTCTAAGCAAGCTTGGCCTCAGAGCTAAAGTACCCGTTTCGCTTTCCTTTGGAGCCTCCACGCTGAGTTATAGCCACAAGAATGTTTGCAAAGGGACGAAAGGCTTTATTCTTGAAACCCGTCTGCTGCCGTTAAGAAATCCAAAGTTACGATGATTATTTATCTGTTTTTTTATCCACATTACCATCATGGCCATTCCAATTTGAACATCGACCAATATACGTCTCTCCCGAGTAATACTGTATTCCTTTCTTCTTTTTTTTCAAACATCAGCTCATTTTGTGGAAGCCACCCAATTCTTGGGTCGATCCATTACTGTGGTTAAGTGCCACTTGTGGAGAGTACCAACAAAAACCTAAACAACAGAAATTAATTGAACAATATGGGACCAGAAAGTGCATTTAGCTACATAGTAATGCAGCGGAAAGGCAAACAAAGTCCCTTACTAAACCTAAAAACAAGCTTCGATCATCACCGATTCACACACATACGTGGGATCCCCTAATTTCTTCATTTCAATTGAACCTTTGCATATTTTTGTTAGTTACGACTTTCCTTCTTCGGTCAACTGATCATTGTGTACAGTTTTGTTCCCTCTAAAACCCTTTCTTAATCTGCGAAGTGTCTGCTTTATCGCTGGTTTTTGAAAAACTAGACTGTCATCGCCATCTCGATTTCATTTATGTGAGACAGATGGGCTAGAAGTGATTTCCGTGAACGCACACGGACACTAATAAACTTCTGTGTTAACATTAACCAAAAACTATAGAGGCCAACATCAGCGTCCTATTGCTGTGGTCCGGCTTAACTTTTTGAACGGCTTAATTTGATGACTCGTTACAATGACTTGTAAGAGTGACGTTGCTACTAAGATAATATATGTATCTTGAGGCGAAGGGGAGAAACAACTTCACACACACACACACACACACTATATATATATATATATATATATATATATATATATATATATATATATATATATATATATATATATATATATATATATATATATATATAATCACACCTAACCAAGTGACAGGACATGACTGATGCAAAGCACAGGGAAAGTTACTTGCTATGTTTAATTGAAATGCAAAAATAATGCGGCAAAGGGAAATCAAAGTCGACTAAAAGATCTTTTCCTTTATTTTTCTTTTCCTCTTACCTGATTATTTCTGCATTTCAAATAACCAGGAGAATTCACTTCCCCTATGCTTCACCTGGCGTACACGTGGACGTGCTTCTTCCTCCAACAGCCTCCATGGAGCTTTGCTCGGGTGGCCGCATAACCGCGCTGTCTGATGCCATGTCCAGCGGCGACCATCTAACTATCCCGGAACGACCGAAGCCAACGTCTCTAGCACAGACTTTCCACCACTTCCGTCTCTGGACCATTAGCAACCGGCATCGTGACCCAAGACTGAAGCCTCGCAGTCTTTTTTGTTAGTTTATTGCTGCCGTCAAGGAGGCATCTAAGAAGAGCAGCTGGGATCGCGTTTGCGGGAATAAGGTGTCTCGCATAGTTTCATCCAATAACTGGCTGATGCTCCAAAACCAGACTGATCTCGCAGACTGTCGAATATGGTTACTTGAGTGCACAAAGCGAAGCAAGTACGCTTTTAAAGCTACGCGCATACCAACAAGACATGCTACGTTTTAATTAATTTATATGGGGTTTTACGTGCCAAAACCCCTTTCCGACTATGAGGTCACGCCGTAGTGGGGCACTCCGGAAATTTGGACCACCTCGGATTCTTTAATGTGCACCTAAATCTTAGTTCACGGGTGTCTTCGCACTTCGCCTCCATCGAAATGCGGCCACCGTGGCCGGGACTCGATCCCGCGGCCTCGTGCTTAGCAGCCCAAACACCGTAGCCACTAAGCAACCACGGCAGGTCCTGCTATGTGTTAAGTCGACACTGTATGCGATTCTACTATGCATATGTGGGTCATTGAACCAGGCGGGAGTCATACAACAAGCAAACAACTGCTCCACGCAGACGGTGCGCATAAAACTACGGAAGAGCGCACGCCAACTAAAGCTATTCAGTCTCATTAACCAGTTAGCTTGACAGATTATACAGATCTTTTAATAATTGCCTATGGCAGATAGCTCAATTCTAATCCTCGAAGAGACAAACATTACTGGTACAACAGATGAAAATGCATAATTGACTAATTACCGAAAATGCCCGATTATATTTGGCACCAATCACTTTCGGGCATATATTGAAGTTTACGAATTGCAACCAGTAGGTTTCCCGAAGCGTAATCACTTGGAACGAGTTCTGAGGATGGCAGAGGTTTTGAAATATTTGCGCCCGTCAAATGTACGGTAAAGTATGCACGGCTGTTCTGCTGACTATTTTTTCGAAAACCTAGGACACCGTTTCACGCATCGAAAGGCCAAATTAATCGAAACGCCAATACATTTCTTCACTCATTTTGGAAATTATTATCTCCAAACTGGTGTCATCCTGAGGATTCGGTCCCAGTTGTCACGCCTTGCGAAACCACCGGTCACATTTCATAAATTGCAATCTGCGCCGTAACTTCATTAGTTAAAATCATAATTGGGGCTAAAATCACAGTTTCGTGTTTCGATTTCTCGAGCAACATTTTATTCGCCTCTTCGAGTAATCTGCCTCAAGGACTAGGATTATGATATCTGCCTCAGGCAAACCTTAAAAATTGTGTATATTAAAAAAATAACAATGTAGAAGCTTTTTCGTTGTGCGCAGCGCAAGCGGTATCTCCCTCACGTGTCTAGAAAGTCTAGCACTTGCACACTCACCGTAGTCGAAGCACAAGTGTTACGCGCATCCTTTAACACATATCTGCCTACTGCTGAATAAGCACCGCAGTCGTGTAAAACTGCTGCAGGTCCCCCAAGGACATTGCACACGGTGCACATCAGGAAGGGCATCAAACGAACTTTTCGCTTGAAAGGGCAGCCGAAAACTCAATTTAATGAAACCCGATGTTGCGAAATTTTCGATCAAATGTACAAAGTGCTTTGGGTTCTCAGACACAGATGCAGCGACCGTAACGCGCTGAAAACCGCGAATGAACAAAGTGAATTAGACTTCTCGTCCTATATGACGACGTTTTGGGGGGCAAGTACAGATAAAAAAGAAGATATGATGGACTTATTTTCATTTGATGAGCGCCCGTGGACCTACTGGCCACTTCCGCGCACTTCCTAGACGCCCACTCTCATGTACCCTTTCCACGGGCTTTCGGTTTATAATTGCGATAAGTGCGTACGCATGGAAACATTACGCTCTTTCTCGCTCTTGAATAAACGTTATGATTTTCGAATGAGGGCTTTAGGTGTGTTTAGATTTACAAAAGTTCTCCATTTCAGTACTATTGTCGTCGACTTCATAGTTTCCCGTGCGCCTCATTGAGCCTGATGCGGTGAACGCATGCTTCATCTTGCCTGCTGTCGACCCGTAGTGCGCAACACTTTGCACGACCTAATGAAGACCCAAGACAGGTATACAACGTCAAAGACCAGTCAAAACCAACAGCGACGAGGTTTAGTAGCAGTGGGATTGTGAACTGCAGTTCTCATTGGAAAGCAAGGTTATGTGTAAGGCTAGACTCAAGCTAACGCTGCCAAAGGAAGCCCGATCTTGCTTATGCTGTAGAACCGCAGTGCAATGCTCTGCACATATGAATGAAGTTTTCAAGACACGTAACTGCGTCAAGGACCACGGAAACCAACCAGGCGACGTGGTCTATCACACGCAAGCCTTTCCAAGGGCTTTCTCGGCGAGCACAAACCAAGACACACGCCACACAGCGCGACACAAGCGCCTCGCGAATATGCACAGACCACGTCCTTTGCACAAAAGGCCACATATGCGCAGAGAAACCGAGGGAAACGTGGACCAATGTCGACACGAAACGGAAAACAATCTCACGGCTGACTATAGCGAAAGCGACGGCGGTCGTCGGGTACACAAGCTCGCAGGGGGGGGGGGGGGGTTGTGCTTGCGGGGCAATGCTTAAGGGTTGCACAGGGCACCGCTTTTGTTTGACAACGCGCGAGCACGCTTCGGAGCAATGCGGGCCCGCGAACAATGGAGACCCGCGTGGAAGGGAGAAGGAGACCGTCACGCCAGTGTTCTAGTATAGGTGGTCGAGATCCTCGACATATTCGGCGAGGCAGTTTCATCACGTCCCGACTTTCGGCACGGCGACGACGCCACAGCTTAAAGGTTGACGCGAAAGAAAAAAAAAATAAATCCGCGCAAGGTCTGCGTGGGCTTGAAGGTGTGCGACTTACGTCGGTCTATGTTTAAACCAACAAAGTATCTTTCAGAAATGTCGATAAGCCGGCTTTTCTTTCTGAGACAACAGAATAAGAACAAAAACGACTACGACAAAAATAATGGTGAAGCGTAAAGTCGCATTTTCTTTCTTTAGGCACTGTACAGGTTGATTATACCGTTCGTGTAGGCCCCTTTTACCTAAATGTAAAGTTCCATTTTCTTACTTTAGTCACTGGAAACATTGATTATACCATTCGTGTAGACCACTTTTACCTAAGAAACTAGTTCTTTAGGCTGTATAAAGTTCCAAGCAGCTTAAGAGAAATTTATTAACGTGCCTACTTTCTATGCTTTTCATTTTCCATTCTCTATTCAGACATTTCGCACTTCGCCCGATGGCGTTACAGCAGTGGGGTTACAATAATAATAATAATAATAATAATAATGCCTTTATTTTCCATCCCAAGGATGAGGGAGGGGGAGAGAAAAAGCTAGATATCCAGCTTGACGGGCTCTCGCCTCCCCGATACAATACATGATGTTTAGAAAAAAAGGCAAACAGTACAAGCATGTGAGTACAGACAAAATATCACAATATCACAATATCACAAATGACAATTTTTACAAAAAATGTACAATTCCAAAAAAAAAAACAAAGCGATGTGCATAATATCATATCGTATATTTCAAACAGAAAGTGCTGCCCTTCCACTTATAAGTGAAACAAAATGACGCAAATCTTTTGACCGGGTGCGTTGGAGATTTAAATTGTAATGTTGGCACAGGTTTAAGAGATGTGGAAGAGTGTTTCTGAGCATATGTTGTCCGTAACCTGTTCTGAATGAATGTATGTACCAAATATCGGTGTTTCTAGTTGCGTAAGCGAAATTTCTTTTCTGCAGTGATGCCAGTTGTGCAATGAACGAGACGTTATTTTTGACCTCGGTAATGTATTTAGTGATTAGGCGGTATGCGTACAGATCATGAATCGGCATTATGTTGTCTTTCATAAAGAGCGGTGTAGATGGGTGGTCATATGCTACATTGTATATTATTCTGAGCATTCTTTTCTGCTGAACGTGTAATTTTCGTAAATTCGCGAAGGATGTTTCCCCCCAGACCAAATGACAGTAATTTAGATGCGAACAGAACAATGAATTGTGAAGGAGCAATTTCACTTTTATAGGGAGGATGTCCTTATGAGTGTAAATCGATCCGATGACACGTGACAGTTTAGATGCTACGTAATTTGTGTGGTCATCCCACGTCATCCCAAGTATGAAAGAAATGCATTCTCATTCACCCTGCACACTTGTTCAACTGACAGTCGATTATACTGAACAATAGTTTAAAAAAAACAATTTGCACACAGGTTCGGTCATAGCCTGGTATTCCCTAATATTAAACACGTAATCAGTACGTGCACTGCACTGATCCATAGGCTTCAAAGAGGGTAGATTGCACTAAGTCTAAAGGGATGGAGCTGACGAAGCATTTAGTAGTTTTTGGTGCGACCCGAAACGATTTCAAATGGCCACACTTAACCCAGAGTCCACCACTGCGCCGCATGCGATATCGAAAGCGGTTCTTCGGAACGGTAAACCCCATGAATCATCGTCAGTCATCGTCTGTCGTCGTCGGTCAGCGTCGATCATCGTCACCCTACACGTGACACCACTGGGAACGCAGCGCCTCCAACTCTCTCCTCGCAGCGGGTGACCGCTAATAGCTAAAGACAGCCCGCGTTAAGCATGGCGCAAGGTGTAGATGCGACTTTTTTTCGCACGCATTCTCAAAGCCCCGCATTCTCGGCTCGGTAGCGAGGCTCACGACTACAAGGACTAACCGCCGTCGCTGCGCCGGCGAATGCGACGGCAAAACCCACGGCACCGAGAGGCGCGGCGTCCTTCGACGGGGGGTGAACCGAACACCTTCGACGGTTGGGACAGTTAGCCTACATAGCGGCCTGCGCGCCGAAGGCATGCGTGATACGAAGCGGCGCGACTCCCCACTACACCCCCGCTTCCCCCCCGACCCCCCCGTAGAGCGAGAGAGTCGAGCACCTTAATGACACACACGCGAAGAAAAGCCCTCGCGTGCCAGGGAGTCAAGCGTGCTACACGATCGCGGATCCAATAGCGCATCAAGAAGCCACAAATTCCTGCCCTTGCTCTTGCTGTGGACGCGACGTGGCCACGGCTGCGCTTCCGCTGCTCACGCTTCCCCCCTCTTGGTAATTGCGTGCAGCGCTGCGGAGGCTCCAACGCGCTTTAAAACGGCCCGCATATTCTATTGTTGTTTTCTTTGACAGTTTGATGGAGAAGTCACGCATTCTTAGATTCTTGATGCCGCAGCGTCTCCGGTAACGTACAAATCCAGGAAAGGCGTGTATTTTAAGACGTATACTGCTAACCATCTAAAGAATGCGTGTGCGGAATATGCGGAAATAGTTGTAGACGAACGAGTGCAACTAACCACTATATTCGTGGTAGTGAAAGTCAGGAATCCTATTTTAGATCTTAACTACGCGGAATATGCGGAAATATAGTTGTACAAGTGGTGCTACTGTCACTAACTGTTATACTCGGGGCAGTGTGAGTAAGAATTCTATTTAAGGTCTTAGCTGTAACTATAGCTGTGGTGCTCCTTCTGCTATAGTTCAAGCTGCGTTGGCCACAGGTAGTAGCGTCAAGCGAAGGGGTAGCCATCTAACTGTAGCGCAGCAAGACAGAAAGAGTGGCAAGTAAAACTAGGCAACAGAACAGTAGATGTAGTGCAAGCATCGCTAGAAATAGTAGTAATAGCTGGTGGTAGTGGCACAAGTAGCAACAGGCAGGAGTTGTACAATAGTCGTAGCAGTAATGCTGGTAGCGGTAGTCGAAGCCGCTGCAGAAACCATCGCTGTATTATAGCTCTATAGGTGTGTTGTTCGTACTAAGAGTAAGCGTCTTATCAGTGATTGGTGTAATGTGGCTATGAGAGTGGAAAAAAGTCACAGCGCTGATGAGTGACAAGTCACACAAGCCCAAACTAAAGCTGCAAACCACATTTGTGCTAGGGACTCATCGCCGAGTCGTTCCCCAAGGTCGTGTATCAGAGCTATAGCAAGCGTGCAACAGACGTAGACAGCGTTACGTAATAAGCATGGTGCAACACAGTGATACACATATCATGAGAAGTCTACAAAGACGCGAAGGACAACATAAGGGAAATTACTTGTACTTACTTATGGAATTAACGAAATGATACATGAAAGGCAATGAAAGTGGATGAAAAAAAACAACTTGCCGCAGGTGGGGAACGATCCCACGTCTTCGCATCACGCGTGCGAGGCTCTAATTCAATTAGTAAGTACAAGTGATTTCCGCTATGTTGTCCTTGGCGTCTTTCTTTGTTGGCCTCTCATGATTAATAAAGATTTGGCCCCTCGGGGGTTAGCCCCCTTTGTTCTCGTTCACAGTGATGTACAGTAACACATAGCATGCTGCTACACACCAGTGCTATATGTTCTCCATCTTCAATGAGCCGCAAAGGTTTGCGGGGCAATGCATCGAACTCGTGCGACGAACAGTCATAGAGACGAACGCTCGTCCAAAGTGGGTCTCTTGCTTCGGTGCCAGCGCAGCGGCCTTACGTTCATCGCCTTCCGGATACCAGGAAACGATGCATAGTGGCCGGCTGAAACAGAAACAAAGGAAAGAATACGAAGCGAAAGTACTCGCGAGGTGGCCGGCGGTGCGATTACTGGATGGAGTGATCCGCAGTCGCCTCGACCACCCTCTGGGCCACCACCTCCCAGGCTTTTCGCCTCCCACCGCGTCCGGCGAGAGACAATCAGTGGGAGCGCCCTTGGCATCCGGGTGTCCCGCAAAAGCACCGTTTGTTTCATTATCGCCTCAACATTTGTTATGCGAAGGTTACGCGGAGGGGGCAGCAAAGCTTTGAATACAATGGCGGCAGCCACCGGGTATTGTGCGCTGCAATTCCACGGTCCGCTCGGAGGGCCCACGGGGGTGAGCTCCTCGGTTTCGCGCATATACCGGCGAACGTCCGCCGGACGTGACAGTGCCGAGACAACGCGCGTTCGCCGTCTTTCTCTCTCTCTCTCTTTCTTGGCCACGCGGATTATTTTCGCCGTCCGCGCGCCGCTGATCGGATGCCGCCGTAAGAAGCCTTGAATGCCGAGAGCTGGTCGAAGAGAGAGAATCTCAGACAGTAAAGAAGGGGAACAGTACGAACAAAATGAGCCGTTACTTTATGAGAGGGTTGCCCCGTAAGCGGTTCTCCCGTTCGTCCGTAACGCCCTTACGTGCGTACGGACGGCTACAGTCATTCACAGGGCCGCAGGCACCGTTTCGTCGTAAGGGGCCGGCGAGGGAAACAGTGTGGGCGCGCAAACGCACGTCGCGGCTACCCCCGGCACGGCCGCCACCTTTAATTCCAGCTAATTAGCAACGCCGGTCCTTGAAACACGTCCGAGATGCCGGGAGAAGGGCGGGTCTTCACAAAGGCGCCGCGTTCTCTGCTAGCTTATGAAAGGGTGTGTGAGCGCGTGAGTGAGTGCGAGTGTATTTGTGTGCATAGTGAAACGAACTCCCGGCTCGTACGAATGCGTACTGGACTTCCTTGCGAAGTTGCGGCCCTCTTTGAGCACGATGCGGCTCACTCTCTCTCTACTTTTGCATTGTTTCGTTTCCTTTCTTTTTTTCAAGTCTCGACTCCTTCGACTTCCGATAACAACACTCTCTAGATATGGCCATCTCGCGCTGCCTCTACCGTGGTGTGAAGTCACGTGCTTGGCTGAGGTGGGCGCGCTGTAGGAATTGTCTGCCCCCATGCTTCCCCCCCCCCCCCGCTTCATCCTTTCCACCGGCGCGCGGGGAATACACACTAACAGACTATAGCCGATTGCAAGCCGAAACCCAGCCCTCACTCTCCTACGCTTTGCCTGCGGTCAAGGTATATCTGCGTGAAGACGGTGGCGTGGTGTGGGACGCGAGAGTTTTCGGCAGGGAGGCTACCGGCAGCCACGCCCTGATGTTTTCTTCCTTTCTTTCTTTTTCTGTTTTGCGTGATTGCAGAAAGCTACAGAAAGTAAGGGTAGGGGTAGGCGTCTTGTCGCTTGTGCACTTGTTTTTTCACGTTGTTGTAAGCCTTTGGAAGCGGACCATCGCATTCCCTTTCACCTTATTGTCGTTTTCAACGATGAGTCACCTCCTTGCTCTCAGAGAGGGTAGTCGTGGCGGAAGGAGGGGGGGGGGGCGCTACGGAAAACGAGCAACAAACAATGCGTGAAGGGAACTGACCGGACAGAAAAAAAAAGGAGAAGCCTGGCGGCAAGGGATAACGCTCCCTTTCCTCACTGACGGGGCTCTCTCTAACGGCTTGTCCGTCCGTTAGAGCCGTCAAAAATCCTCCTCACCCATTGTCTCCATGGCCCGAAGTGGATCAGAGGAGACGCATATATAAAGCTGGACGCTGGCTGCTCCGAGGAAGCGAGAAGTTGTGAACGGTTTCGTCTTACGAGTCTCAAGACAGTGGTGCTCTTTTCAGTTCCCTGAGGTTTTCCTAACCAAGAAACATGCAGGCCTTCGTAAGTATACCCGCGCGCTCGTCCCTGGCTTTCCTGACTGCCTTCCATGTGCCTTTGGATTTCTCTGGCGCAAAGTTGGAAAAAGTTTGCCGAGTGAAAACCGTGCTAGGGACATGAGCGAGACTAAGTTCTCTCTTGAGGTTGTCTCTACTGCCCCACAGGGGAAAGTCAATTCAAAAATGCGCAGAAACTCAATCTTAGCAGTAGCGCGGCGACTGCATGTTTTATGGATTTTACGCTCAAAGTAGCCTAAGACAGCGCGAATTCAAATACAATTTATCGTGACGTAGTGAAGGTAAACCTAGAGATTAGCGCTTAAGAGTGTAATGTCAACTAGTAAAGCTCGGGTGACGCAATCATGCTTATCATGCTCTCCGCGAACGGCGGGATAATAAGTTGGATAGGCAGAGATAGAAGATGACCCAAAATGCTGTTTACCTTTGTTTCACTCTCGGTGGGAGCGCAAAAGAAATTATCGTTCCTAAAGAAAAAATTGTTCTCGCGGGTTATCAAATAGCAAGGTTCTAGAAAGATCACTTGATGAGACTGTGCGATCTTCGGCGTATCTAACTTTTTTTTACCTCCGTGTAGAAGTCCGAAATGATAAGGGAATAAGGACATGATTTCCGTCTGCTTTTTCCTAGATCGCAGCAGCCGTTCTCAGCTTCGTCGCCTCGGCTCTAGCCGGTGGCTACGGAGGTGGTTACGGTGGCGGTTACGGCGGCGGCTACGCCGCGGCGCCCCTCGCGCTCGGCGCCACCTACGCCGCCCCGGCCGTGGGCTACGGATACGGCGTAGGCGCCAAGACCCTGTCCTACGGCGCAACCTACTCTGCTCCCGTCGCTGCCTATGCCGCCCCAGCCGTCACCAAGACCGTCTCAACATACGCCGCTCCCGCCGTAGCCTACGGCGGATACGGAGGTTACGGTGGATACGGAGGATACGGCGGCTACGGAGGAGGACTGGGATACGCGGCACCCGCTGCCGTCGCCACCTACGCCGCACCCGCCGTGGCTAAGACCGTTGTTGCCGCTCCGGCGGTCGCTACATACGCCGCTCCCGCCGCTGTCGGCTACGGCTACGGAGGTTATGGCCTTGGCGGCTACGGAGGATATGGTCACGGCGGATACGGAGGTTACGGACACGGTGGATACGGAGGATACGGAGCCGGTTACGTCGCCCCTGCAGTCGCGACTTACGCTGCTCCCGCCGTCGCCCGCTATGCCGTCCCGGCTGTAACCAAGACCGTGTCCGTGGCTCCAGCCGTCGCCAGCTATGCCGTGCCGGCTGTGGCAACCAAGGCTATTGGCTACGGCCTCGGCTACGGTGGCGGATACGGAGGTGGCTACGGAGCCGGATACGGCATCGGATATGGAGCCGGGTACGGCCTCGGCTACGCAGCGCCAGTGTACGGCCACTACGCGTCCAAGTACTACAAGAAATGAGCGGTGAGTTTGGAACTTGCGTAGTGAGCGAAGTTACGCGGGAAGCAGGGGCAATGTAGTCGCCCTAAATAATCCAATGTTGCCCCTAAATGCATGAGCGATATGGCCCACAATATTGCGCCGATATTGGCCCATTTTCTTGCGCAACTTAGGTATAGCTACGCGTACAATTTCGCGATGGGAGTGGCAACACGTTGTGAGGTGCCTTGATAATTTTCTAATGCAGGAGATACGCTGCCGGAGGTGTAGGAATTCTAGGCGGGCATAATGTGACGATTCTTTCTGCTCGAGTTTATTCCTTTTTCACCATCCACCATTGATGGCTGGGCGATCGCGGTGGAAATATGGGTGGAGCGCCGCTCCGGACACTGACGTAGCGCGAAAAAGAAAAACATTGAAATAGAATCGTTGCATTATGCCAGACCTAAGATACGCAATTGAGTGTCGGCCGTTTGATACGTTCGCTGTTGCATCGACCCTAAAGCTTTAGGTGTTTCTAAAGTAATGAGATGCATTGGACCAGGTTCACGAATACTTCTTAACATGGGAGAGAGGATCGAGCGGAATTCATTCGACGTTGTATGTAAAAAAGAATGTAAAGACCAGCCAGCACTGGTGGAACTGTTTATATTATCTTGTTTTACAATCTGACAGTATGCATTCTAGGAACTCCAGTGTTCGTTTTACACAATATTTCGAGCTCTGCAGTAATGCTAAGCGGCGGCAACTATTCACGAAACAGTTCCATTACAACGGGATGGGAAGCTGACGACGTCGCAAAATTTGTCAAATATTTAAAACTTATCCGAGAATGAAAGTAGCTTTCCGCGCAGTGCTTGATAAGAATATGTTTTGGGTCATTTGAACATACAAACATTAGTGATTCCGTGGCTAGTGTCCCGGAATCATTGACGTGGTGCATGAAGTAGTGAGAGCAAAGGTTGGCTCCGGCATCTAAATGGTTGCGTAATGCAGAAACGCTCGCATACATAGATCGGCCTGCACGTTCAAGAAGTATGTGTTGGAAATTACTGGAGCCACTACTGGAGCCGTTAGCTGTGCCCGTCAGTGCCCGCGGTAAATTTTCATGGTCATCATCACTATTAAAATTATCATCAGCAGCAGCCTCTTAAGCCCACTGAAAGACGAAGGCATCGCCCAGCGATCTCCAATTACGCCTCCCTTGTGTAACTGGAGATCTCTCGTTTTTAGATCCCGCATGACTCTTGCAATCGAGAGGTCAAAAAGCCCTAATTCTTATGTGATTATGGTGAAAGCAGATGCGCTTTACTTGTCGACTCGATAAGAAGTTTGCGAAGGATGCACCACTAGGCAATTCTGCTTTAACCGTGTGTGCCGAAATAAGAGAGTACAAAAGATGATGTATGCTTAAAATCGCGTTCCTTCTCTTGAGAGCTTCTAAATACAAGCACGTAGTCTTGATCTTTAAGTTAGGTCATTAGGTTAAAGTGGGATGATCCGTGGTCCTAAGCTTTGAAACAAAGTGGGTTGAAGGAAACGCCAAAGGCAGTGGAAGTTCTGCAGGGATATTGTGTCCCATACAGAAATGCATGAATTTCATTTGGGAATAGCATTTTTTTGGCAAAGAGCGTCTTGCACTAGGCGAAGGACTAAAGAAAAAAACAAACGAAGTGGCATCGTTGAACATCAGCTGACAGATTTTTCGAGCAAACTTATCGGTTGTCTTAACTCCAGTGAATGGAATAGACCGAATACGACAAAATGCTTCATTTATGGTTGTCGGAATGTATCTTGATGTAATACTCCCTATTCTGCCAAAGAGGAAAAGGTGTGTTCAGCTATAGCACCAGTTAGTGAATACGAACATTCCGCGACTAAATCTGCCCAATATGCCTTAAATACGTACGGTAAAAATCGTGCTATGTCACGTGTTCCCAGGACTAAATTGTTTCCCGAGTGTTACGAGGCACTTTTGATTGTTCACTAGTGCCTAATTATGAGTATCTCAAAAACATTTAGGAGCCTCAAATTACCAAAGCGCTTCACCGCAACGTGCCGTCCTGTCGAAGTGACGAACCATGCTTATGCTTTATATCTCGACGTTGTTACGACTCCCCTGCAAACCATTCTTCATCTTTTTGTGCATTTGAAACCGTTAAAATTAGAAGGCCGATATTTTTATTTCATCATGGACACATGGTCGGACATACATACCAGAAAAAAAAAAACATTACGACACATGTTCTTAATGTCCCTGCTTGACCGCTTTTCTTTCAGAAAACTTGCGAAAATATAAACTAAGATGTTCCGATGAAGGCCACCAGCACGACGACCTACCAAAATGTAAAATAGAGCTACTTCGTGAAATGCCGTGTTCGACTTCAAATTGTCACTAAAAAGTATGTCGCACTGTGGTGCAGCACAAGATATCTGCAAAACCAGGTTATATGAAAGGAACAGTACTTCTGATCTGCGAGTAACTCGAATCTTCAGGAGCTTGCTGACACCTACTACATACATATGCGTATTACCGTTCACGCTGATAGTTTTCACTGAAAAGTATTTGCTTGGATTGCAACACTCTTCAACGCGCCACTTTTTTTCTTTTTTCATCTGCAGCATACCAAGCTCAGCCTCTGAAGAGGAGCACGTCATAGCGCTCGCAAGATTTTCGGGCTTCCACCAGGCATCAGCGCATCGAACGAGACTCACCATCGAGACAAGCTTCCGCGCTTTTTCTTCGTATTTATTTTCTCGCTCGGCTGACTCGTGCTGCCGATGCTTCTCCCGTTGAAAATAAAAAAAGCTCGCGATAACACTTCATCCTGCTGTCTTCTTCCCAGCCTGCCAAATGGCAAGCGCGAAAACTGCATTGAGACAACTGTATTTGTAGCTACAGTAAGCTCACAGCAGCTTGAGTAAGCTCAAGTCATTAGTTTGCTCCTAGAAGGGTCAAAGTTGGCGTAGGCAGCTTGCTGCTCGATTATTGATGAATAAAAAGCGAAGGCACACTGGTGTCTCGGGTTAATGCACTGTCTTTCACAAGAGTAAACCGGCCACTGAAATTACAACAGGAGGTCCACATTGGCCCTGCGTTGCCTGCGATGGAGTTCCATTATTTAAAAATTTGATAGCCCTGGGGAACTTTGCAATGTGCAAACAGAATTTGCTACTTACTAATGCTTCGATCGGAACTGCAGGATAGCTACTTGACTTTCAGCTCATGGTCGGGAGTCTGATTTGACCATACACACACCTCATGACTACAATCATAGCTACGAGGCTATGATATCAATTGTCAAAGGGTGTAGTCGGCTTTCAGTGAATGCGCACGGGGTGATATGAAATGTTTGGCTTCGAGAAGCTTTTACTTGAATCCTCATGATCATCTAGTTTCGCTAGCTGTGAAGCGCTGGATATCGGGGCGCCAAAAATCGAAGTTGGCTTGCAACAACTTGACTAGATAAGGTCACGATATCTTGTACCACGTGCCATCGCGCGGAGTAATTCGATGAAGTAGGTTACTATTGTGAGCCTGCTTTCTTTCTACTCCAAAACAAAGGAGAGGAGCTCCCGAGGATAAAAGAAAATGGTTCCCCTTGTGCGCTTTGAAAGTTACGTCCTTGCTCGGCTTAGCGATACATGCGTGTTAGCAACTACACGAATTTAAAGAACCAAAGCCACTTTATATACAACACATACCTTGCAAGTAAGTCATAGATGAACATTTCCAAGGAAACTATGCTCGCCTGAGCTTGTGCTGGAGGAACCTGGTGCACTCTACTTTTAGATATATACTATAGGTCTCGATACAAGCCTGTTTATCCCTGGAGAACAGCACATCAGTAATAAAAGTAAATCAATCGATCAACTGGCCGCGAAAGCAGGTTCCAGTAAATACTGATTCTAGCTGCCAGTAGAACTTCCAGCTTACTGATGATGCAACTCGAGCCAACAAACCAAGAGTTTACTTTGCAAACTTGAAAGGTTCTCAGGTAAAATTATGGTCGCAGTTGAATTCAAGCGATAGAACAAGTCGCCTCAAAAGCATGTTCCGAACCATGCTGACGTCAACTTCAGCTGCCAGAAGCTTTAGCTTAGTGATGATGATGCAACTTGAGCCGACCAAACCAAGACGGCCCATGGGCATTGCAGACTCGAAAGCTTCCGATGTAATTAAATATATAGGCTGGCCCGAATTCTTGCGACAGATTAATAAACCTCAAAAGCAGATTTCCAACTCGTATTGACTTCAGTTGCAATTAGAAGCTGTAGATTAGAGACAATGATGATAACCTGTGACCGTCACATTTGAAGTGCTGAGATTTCACAGCATCACAGTGCGTCTTCGTGAAAGTCGTTGGGCAGCAGCGGTCGGGTCAGCGGGTCACGTGGCCTATATACAGTTGCGTGCGAGTAAACACATGTCGACTGTCGTGAACAGGGCTGGCACGAAATGCGTGAGAGGCAAACTTCTCGACAAACAGCGCAACGTTCGTGGATCGTCAATCCTATGCAGCGGGCTGGGAAAACGGCTGCATATTGTGAGACGCCCTTTCAACCGTGCCTACACCGGTGGCGTGCGAGCGTGCGGCCGAGCGTGTGAACATGTTTCCTGCCGTTTGCACAAGTCGACTCCGCGACGAAGGCCGAGCATTAAGCGCATTGTCCGCGGAGCATTATGTCGTAGCACGTGACAGACTGATGGTCGGAGGCCCACGCGCAGTGCGCGTTTTGGACGGCGGATGTAATTGACTTTCGATTTTATTAGTTCGTGCAGGACGAGCTTAGTACCGTGCTGAAAAGATAAACAGTTCGTTATTCTCTGTGCTCACTGGAACCACTGCTATACTGTTGCCTTCGACATTTTGAGCAAGCTGTGGTGGCTTTCTTCTTGACGTAAGAAACCAGGGCACAAGAACGCTAGGAGAGGAAACGCAGGAAATCAACACAACGGCACCATATAGAAACCACAAGAAAGGAAAATAATAGGGCACAGTAGAAATGCCTAATAAAGAAGCGAACAGGATTGATGTCGTAATATTTTAATGCCAAGGTTTCCTATGTCAAGATGTATGGTCAACTAGCCTGATATTTTTGTTTTAGTATACTTGTGATTCAAACATTGAGATTCATGGATACTAATGGAAAAGGCTGCTTAGATTGGTAGGTATTTTTCTGCAGGAGATAAAATTGCAATGTACGCATCGCATTTTATTTTTTGCAGACCGCTTTACTTTTGCGTAGACTCGCTGTGTTGGCTATACAGCCGTTATGCACTGACGGCAAGAAAGGTGTTTAACAAGACAGTTTCCTTTCATCAATTATTGCCTATAACTTGCAGAGTGAGTTACTCGCAGAAAGTGCACATACATTAGTTGACAAAAAGGTGGAGGCCGTAACTTCGCATGCTCTCCGGGACACATACAGTATTTGCAGTAAGCTGTCCCTACTCTTTTCCATACTCGCTGCTTACATTTTCTCAAGCGCACATTTGTGAAATACCAAATAGACGCATGTTACCGCGAGAGAAGGCATCGTAATGCTCGACGTCCTCGAAAACAATAGATTGTTGGGAAAATCTAGTTGTGTCTTACTTGATAAGCCTAAACGTTCGGTCTTTTCGATAAGACATACTCTGGATTGTTAAAGCGCATAGGATAAAGCGGTCGACCAATCGGACACACACAAGCGCCAGTTGTTCAACACAGGCTTTATTGGAAATAGGTGCACATATCTATACGCATGCATATCACACGTGTGTGGAAGCAAATGTGTCGTGCCCGTACTGTATCATGCTCAAGAAGGACAATGTACACTTGCTTGTCCTCGTTGTTCGATGCCCTTAAACAATCAAAAGTGCGTCTTAGATGTAATCCATGCAGGGCTTTCTGGGGAAATATGGATTGAAACAGACGCCAATCAATTTCGTAAAGCATCTTGGGAAGCCATATCTCAATATTTGCGGCAGTGTCATGGAGTTCTCCTGATCAGTAAATATAACTTCCCTATCACAGGGGCTCGATTTCAAAGTACAGGCACACGTCATAAGTATCAACTAGAAAAGCTAAAGAGCATAACACAACTATCGCATTTTTTTTTTCGTGCAAGTGGTGCTTGCACTTCAAGCGAATCTCCCTTAAGAGAAGGCACCTACGTATCTTCCACACGCAGTTAAAGAAAACTGACTGATCGCGTCAACTTTGCCAGTGTAACCCGCCCTTCCGATTGCGTCCCGCACCTGGTGCAGGGCTCATTTTCCGTTTCACACGACTGCTAAACTGAATCGAATCGTAGATCATGCGGGACCACTGAGCGCTCAAGGTCTAATGCACAGATACTCGTTGCATTTGTGTATATGCGCGCTCAATAAGCGAGCAAGACACACGCCCGCATTTTTGCCAGCCTTCACCTTCCAAGATGATCGCGACAAACAAGAAATGCCTGCCATGACTCGCTGACGAGAGAGTGAAATATAAGAAAATGTTAGGTGGGAATTAGCACGCGCCAGATGAATTAAACGAAAGACCTCCGTAATGAAGCCTCCTTGCAGAAGTGGTATCAGCGTGGCGGTATCGAGCATCGGCACACCTATGGCCCACTATTAATAACCTTGTTGGCGGAGAAAGCCATGCACATTCATTGGTCCACACATTGTTCCCTCACTCGCAGCGACGCCGCACGAACAGCGGACGTGCTGCCACGAGCTACGCGAAGTCATTATCGACACCTTTCGCAGCCTAACGTCCTGCCGTTAAGACACTGAGGCAGCTCAAAGGCTCAAAGGAACGTAGTGACGTTAAGCCTCCACGGTCCTTCAACTTCTCTGGCAGGCACTCTCAAGTCCCGAACGACAGCCTACCGACATCCTTGAAATCAAAAGCACAAAATACGTACGTTCTACCGAAAGGTTACGACTTATACGTTTCATACTAAGAGGCTAACGAAGACTTCGAAATCGACAGGTAATGGCTGCGCAAAGAATGATGGAACTCAAAATTGTAGGTATATAGTTAAGATACAGGAAAACGGCAGTGGGATTGAGAGAGCTAACAGCAGTGTCCGATATTGTGTCGAGGGTTAAGCTCAAGAACTGGAGTCGGTCTAGTCAGGGAATGAAAGGAGCAGATAAGTGGCTGTCGATTAGAGTAGCGGAATACTTTTCACGGGATGGAAAACGAAATGGAAGATGGTAGAAAGTTACATTGTCTGAATAGATCAGGAAGTTCGCCGGCATATGTTATAGTTGATTGACAAAAAAGTGGCAATTCGAGAGCGCTGTCAAAGATAATTGTCTTGCAATGGATATAATATAGAACGGGGATGATATTGACGATGTTAATTGCAACCCGGTGTACGAAAAAAAACCGACCACCAGCCAGCACATTGAAGTCTTCTGATGTCGAGCGCACTAGGGCGTTCGTTTGCAGTTCAAAGTAGTTTATTTGTGACTAAGCTTCAAGGCCTAATAAAAGGTAGTCGCCAAGGTCTCCCACGTGTTGCTGTTGTTTTGGTAAATGCGGTCGTGAATTGCCACTTACCTGAAAGTTCGAATACGGATCCGATATTTT